>NW_017306311.1:1411492-1414161 GCF_000935625.1 Nanorana parkeri | reverse complement strand
AAAGTATCGCAGCGCTGAATACTGAAAAATGGCCTGGCCATACGAATGCAAACTTCCCTTTCCTTTCTGCAGTCCGCTGGGGCATTCCCCCTGATGACCACAGTGAAGCCTGATGGCAGGTTCACACCATTTTCTGGACCAGATCCAGACCAGATCTGGAAAGCACTGGGTTTATGTTTTGCCACGTTTTTACTGCGTTTTTGACGCGTTCCATTTTAGGTCTTGCCAGGGGACCTCTGCAAGACCTACAGATAGCCAGGAAAAGAGCAGCACAATGCTTGCACATAAGAGACATGAACTTACCACAGTTGTTCTTTTCAGAGCTGCTCAAATGATCATAGCCAGGGACAACCTGGGCAGCAATGCCTTTCCACTTTCCTGTCTATTTTCCTATTTTTGTTCTTATATTGCCCAATCCTCGGATCATACAGCTCTGGGCAGGCTTCCACAATTTCTACAAAGAATTTGGAGTCCACTTCAGCCATCATGGTTCCTATCTTCACAAATCTCTCTCTCCACAGAAACAGGATTGTGCTTGCTCCGGTGCATTCCAGACCAGACAAAATGTGACACGCAGTATTTTTCTGGTCTGGTCTGGAACTGACTGCGATGGTGTGAACTAAGGCCAAGAAGAGCATAGGGAAACATTGGGATGCATTTTAGGTCCAGAAACAATCTTGTGTGGTCTGGAGGTGATTTGGAGGTGGTGTGAATGGGCCCTGAAGCAACCATGGATTTGAGGTTCTCAACACCCACATTGAATACTGTGAAAAGTTTATGGTATTTTTTATACTGGTGTCTATTGTAATGCAATGTTGGGTCAGCTTGGTATGCAGTACTGGTTTGTATTTGCATCTAATGCTAAATAAAGAATTAAACAAGTTGGCCTCTTCACATCAGAGCGAGCAAATCCTGGGTACAGCAATTTTTTTCCGCCCAAATGTAAATCTGACTTGTTTGTCTGCTTTAAATGCAGCACTGCAAGGTAAGTGTTCTAATTATAATTAGAACAATGAGTATAATGGATGAGTCATTACTCATCCATTGTACTCTCCATTTACATATAATATTAGTATTAAAGGAGTTCTACTGTCCCAGCATATACTATTCTGTTATGACATCAGCATTGTAATAGGAATACATACTAGAGTTGTTTCTGATAATGCAATCAAATCTTACTTGAAAAAAATGCCTTTTATGTAGTGAGCGCTGCCTTCCATCTGCCCATCACTTTCTACAACTTCATGGATTCCCACTGTGCTTTTTGTCTCTTTCCCTGCTGCTGGATGTGATGCAATCTCGATTTCTACATATCCCATCATGCATTGCTTCCAGCATGCAATGTTAATGTTGAATTGTTCAGATGTTGAGTTGTAGCTCACAAGGCAGTCTGTGTGAGAGTTGTAACACATGGAAGCTCATATTCACAGGGCTGAGTGAAACTGTCAGCGCACTGAGGAAGTTCATCCTATGGGCATTTTCGTAAGTAAGTTTACAAACTTCTAGATTGATATGGTTATTGGGAGTGGGATAGACTTTATGGAAATTCAATACTGAAATACAAATGTATTTGTAGTTTTTAACCATAGATACCCTTTAAATGATGAATAAACCACATGTTTCTTGTATCCACAGTAAAATAACATGCAACTACCTCGTTAGACAATGCTATACTTTTGTTGTCTCCAAATATAGAGATACGTCATGTAATGTTTTTGTATAGCTGTTGTAAAGTCAAAGCATCTAAAAATACTACAAAAATATGATCTGCATTTCTGAATCATCCTGGTATGTGGTAGACTGTGACCATGAATCATTGAGAGGCCGCCAAAGGTTTGTGAACGGAGAGTTTATAGAACCAACGGGCTCCAAAGTCCAGATTATTGAGATGAGTAATTGCTCTCCAGATTGCTACAGATCACTTGGTTTTTTTTAACTTCAGAATTTCCGATCTGGTTATATTTTGCCGATGGCGAAGTGTATCGTTTCGTCAAAATTACTCCCTAATCACAACAGAATGTGTACGAAATCTGAGGTAGTTTAACCACTTGCTGACCAGGTGTTTAGACCCCCTTCCGGGCCAGGCCATTTTTCAGTATTCAGCGCTGTAGTACTTTGACTGACATTTATTCCGTCATGCAACGCTGTACTGAAATACATTTTGTACCCCTTTTTTAGGGACACATAGAGCTTTCTTTTGTGTTTTTTAAATTCTTTTTTATGTGCAACTTTAATTTTTTTTTGGAAACTTACATTTTTATTTCCTATTTTTTTTCACTTAACTTTATTGCTATCACATAGGGGGCTAATAAAACCCACTATTTAATAGCAAATATATGTGACAGGTCCTCTTTTGTAGACATCAGGAGTCTCCAAGACCCCTAATGTCACCTAGGACCCCCCTGAAGAAGCTGATGAAGTAGAGATCTGCTTCATCAGCTTCTCAAGCTGGAGAGTGACACAAGAATGCGGAAGTGATGTAATATACATCACTTCCGCATTCTGACAGCGGAGAGGGGACCAGAGGGAGATTGTGTACCGATCTCCTGTGATCCCCTGTCAGAGAGGCACTATGCTGGTACCGGCTCGCACCGGGCACAGCGGAGCCCGGGACCAGTGTGACAGCGAGAGGGGGAAGAGCGCAGAGGGGGGGGGAGAGCGATTTGCCG
>NW_017306311.1:1382017-1411482 GCF_000935625.1 Nanorana parkeri | reverse complement strand
AGCTCCCGGCCGGCCGTTTTTTTTACAATGGCCGTCCGGGAGGTGGTTAAAGAGGTTCTAGAAATGTGTTTCCTTTGCACTGAATGTCTAGCTGTTTGTCTGGAATGACCTTATAGGTCCAGAAAGCGGATTCCTGCGACAACAATCTACGAATTCCTGTGGCTGGGATCTTATGTGTGTGAATGGCTGCGGTCAGAAATCCTGTACGAAGTGCCATCAATCGCATGTATCCGCACATCCAGCGCTTACCTGCGGATTCCTGCGACAACAATCTAAGGATTCCTGTGGCTGGGATCTTATGTGTGTGTGTGAATAGCTGCGGTCAGAAATCCTGTACGAAGTGCCACCAATCACATGTATCTGCACAACCAGCGCTTACCTGTGTCTAGGGACAGGTGTTTCTCAACGTGCAGACAGATTGGCCCAATCATCAGTCCCTAGCTGCAGGTAACCTGCGAACCTCTGCGGCTCCTGTCAGCCTGTCATGCTTTGTACAGGCTCCCGACCACAGCTGATCACATACATCACAGTGGTGTAGTGGTTAGCACTTCTGCCTTGCAGCACTGGGGGTCCCTGGTCCCTTGTTTGAATCCTGTCCTGGTCGTTATCTGCGTGGAGTTTGCATGTTTTCCTTGTGCTTGTGTTGGTTTCCTCCGGGTACTCCAGCTTCCTCTCACACTCCAAAGACATGCTGGAAGGTTAATTGGCTCCTATCTAAATTGGCTCTCTATGCATGAATGTGCAATAGACACCTTAGATTGTAAGCTCCCTGAGGGCAGAGACTGATGTATATGTGCTGTGTAAAATTGTTGGTGCTATATAAATACATCTGTGATCCAACTGCAGAAATCCACTATCCAGACCGAATCACATGTGTGAATGAGCCCCTACTATCACTATTTGCTGGATTTAGAAAGTAAGGACTTATATCCAGATGTATGCAGCTTGCACCAGACACCTGTTCCCACTAATTAGGTGACGTGTTTACACCTTTGCTGGCCTTCCACTGTTTCTGATACCAGTCTCATGTTTTCCTTTTAATTATTCATGGTAATTGGTAAGATCCAGGCTTTAGTAATTACCTTTCTCCTCAGCACTTAGTGCTCTTCGATAGATTGCTTTGCAAAGACTGCATTGTGCAGTGTCATTTGGGTTTTGGGTTCTGGGAAACTGGACCTTAAAGGGGAAGTTCATCCTAGAATTACTCTATGAACATTAAATCACCATATAATACATGTACTTTGATAAATGCATAGCACCATGTTTGACATCTATTCATACTCCAGTTGTCCAGTAAGGATGGGCTCGGGCGTGTTCGCAGCTCCATGTGCCGAGCCCGCCAGGAAGCTGGCAGCGTGCAGCGCCAATCACAGGTACTGAGACATTTTCCCAGTCCGCAGATGCAGAGATCGGGAAATGTCTCAGTGCCTGTGATTGGCGCAATCAGCATTGGAAACTGTCAGCCATTTATCAGCAGCACCATGGAACTTATGGGGGTTCATTTATAAATGTTCCACCTGGCTATACGCTAGGTGGAGGCTGTTCACATGGCACTAGTGCCCCTAGATGGCGCTGGCGAGTGTAAGAAATTCCTGTACTTATCAGTGCCATTTTGGGGCACCAGTGCCTGTGCTAACAACATTTATCCAGCTATATAGCAGGCGGAACATTTATACAGTAAATGACCCCCATGGTGTCGCTTAGCCCTCCTTGTACGTCTTTCACAGCATTACAGAGTGAATGTTTCCCAGTCAAGCCTTGCAATGACAAAACATAGATCAGCATGGGGGCTAAGTGACACCTTGGGGTTAATTTATAAAAGTTATATCCAGCTGGTGTATGGCCGTACGGATGCCAATTGCACTGCACTGGCGCCCCTAGATGGCACAGATGAATATAGGAGTTTCCTATATTTGCCAGCACCATCTAGGGTTGCTAGTGCCATGCGAATGGCATACAACAAGTGTATAGCCAGGCAGACTTTTAAATAAACCCCCATGAGTTTTCAATGCCGATTGATGGACAACTGGAGTGTGGACACAAGTCAAGCATGGTGCTAGGCATTTTTCAAGGTACTCATGTTATATGGCTGTTTAATGTTAATAGAGTAATTATAGGGTGAACTTCCACTTTAAAATACTAATTTCATTTTACAGAAACTGCAGCAGTGCATTTTGCTTTTCCCAAAAATAAATAACAAATATTCATGATTCCAGTTTGGGAAATGAAAAGAAACTAGTTAGACTTTCCATTTCAGCATCTCCTTACAATAAATATCTCCCCTGAATATAAAACAAAGTTCATTTATATTTCATTACGTGGATAGTACAAAGTTTACACCTGTGTGAATCATAGCTGCTTAGTGTTTCCTTAAATAATGCATGTTTTTTGACTGGAAATGATTCATGTGACTAGACACTCTTTAATCCCAAAATGACCGTAGTTTAGGATACATAAAAGGATGCTCATTCAAATGTGCTTACTTTACCAGTACAGGTTTTCTTTAAGGCCCATTCACACTATGGGGTATATTTATAAAGCAGTAAATCTGACATTCACCAAACATTCAATGCAGGTGACTCTTCTTGGTGCATGTGTTTCAAATTACAAATATTGATCCACCACAAGTGAATAGGTTGGTGAAACTCACATTCACTGCTTTTTAACTGCCTCCGGGCCGGCCGTAGTAAAAAAACGGCCGGCTCCCTATGTGTTGTGTTAAGACTTGCATTTTGAGTGGACAACAGTGCACCTGAACACATGCAAAAGCACACCTGCAGCATTTTTGGCAAGGCAGCACCTCACATTGTGGCGTGCTGCACTACAGGTGCATTGGCAGCTACTGCACAAATATGTTGGGGTGCCATTTTAAATGATAAAGTGCATTACACTCTATCGGGGGGCAATGTGTAGTAAAACACAAATTTAAATGTGCATTACCTCAACACATCAACGTAACTGACCCTTAAATAGTGTGCAAACACTAACATCGAACCTTTCTTATTTGCTCCCTTTTGGTCTGTTTAATTTACCACTGAACACATTTTGTTATATCTGTGTAAAAAAATTACCTTTGGATCATGCCAGAACTGATACCTTCCTGTGCTCTTTGACTGTGTTGACTGTTATAAGTTAGCATTGTTCTCAGTTCTCTCTGTGGACTACAGGACAGCCTCATTTGTTATGGAGACCAGCAGAGGAGGTATTCTGTTGTCCTGTCCTAGGGTAACAATACTGCTCTTCCATAGATAGAATATGTGCAGTGAGTGTTGTCACCATAGGACTGTCAGGATCACTAAAATTAAAGGGGGAAAAAAACACCTAAAAAAGTTGCAATATATAACATTTTGTTCTTGGGATTAGATACATTGTAATGTTTGCTGGGTTGGCATGTGCCAATTGGCATGCAAATGGAAGAGCCAAAGAAGAGGTTCAACAGGAGAGAAATTCAAGAGGTGTAAGTGACGTTAGCCAGATTATTAGTGATTATCAATGATTCATATTGTTCATTAGTGAATATTTATTTATTTATTATAGGTATTTATATAGCAGTGGCGATTTACATAGAGCACATTCACATCAGTCCCTACCCTCAAGGTGCTTACAATCTAAGGTCCCTATCTCACATGCATAAACCCATGAATATCCGTATATGTATCATAATAATATTCTTCATATAGTATCTCATATATAGTATGGATATGATGCAATGCATCTCCCTTGTAGGAAAAATAACTATAGTATCTTTCTTCAGTTGTAATTATTGTTAACACACAGTAGTTTGCTTTTAAAGACAATTAAGACTATCGCATTTTACACTAAGTATGTCATTAGGAACAGCGAGAATCAGGAAAGATGTTCCATTACAGGGACATTTCCTAACAGACCTTGAATCAGTGGTAATAATACCAATAGTCTTCATACCATCAATTAAATGGTTGGCCAAGTGCGTCTAAGAATATTACAGTGACTGTGTGCAGATGTTCAGGTGTATGCAGTGTGAGGATATTTTGTTAAAGGGTATCTATGGTCAAAAACGAAAAATAAATATTGAATTTCCTTACGTTCTATCCCACGCCTAAAAACAATATCAATCTAGAAGTTTGTAAACTTATTGAAGATGCCCATAGGATGAACTTCCTTAATGCACTGACCGACAATTTCACTCAGCACTGTGAATATGCACTTTCTTGTGTCACAGAGCCTGCCTTCTGAACTATGTTGTACAACTCAACGTCTGAACAATTTAACATTATCATTGCTTTCTGGAAGCAATGCACAATGGGATATGTAGTCTTAAGAAATTGAGATTGCATCACATCAAGTAGCAGAGAAAGAGATGCAAAGCACACTGGGAATCCAGGAAGTTGTTAAAAGTGATAGCAGACCGAAGGCAGCATTCACCACATAAAATATACTACTACTTGTAGTAGTATTATATGTAAATGGAGAGTATGGTGGATCCTAGAGTCACTTCCTACCATGACCACTAATGGCAAGGCATTCCTCCCACAATCTATAGCATATTGGTAAGTTAACTAATTTCTATAGAAAATTAGCTCTACATCGTGTTCCTGTTTGTATGACTTTGATCAGGACATTAGATCCTGAGCTCCTTTGGGGGCAGGGACTCATGAGAATGGTTTACTCTAAGGTGACTGTACTATATAAATGGGATGACTAAGTCATAAAGTATTGAATGTCGAGTGGAGGTCTATTATGTTAGAACAACTGTGACACTTTATATGTCTCTGGATAAAGTATACAATCCCCCACAGAGCCTTGTTGTTTTAAATCAGACCAGCTCTAGTAGAGGCCCCCTAGTGCTACATCTGTGGCCCACCTGTTGCCCGATCATAGACTGACAAAAATGTGTTTTGTTAAAGTACAGTACACCTGTTGCCTCTTTAAACCTCCTACACTGACTACAGCAATACAAAGCAGACATCTAAAAGGTGTCTGCACCAGCTTCTTGGGACCTAAATACTGAGTTTTCTTTTCTTACTTTAAGAAAATTTCTGCAAACATGGGATGGAAGTGAGGCTAAAGTTTGCACCAAAATTGTATTTTGCACAAGTCATCACCTCTTATGTATTTAGCTTCCCATACATTGTTACACAGCACAGTGTCATGGTAAATCTTAATTAGTAAACGATCCCTCATAAAGTTCAAACAAATACTTTGGGAGGTTCAGTGATGATATGGTGATGTGTTCATAAATAAGCTGAGCTGTCTGTGAAAAACATTATCTTTGTTTCTACAATGTTCCGTATGTTCTGCACACACCCCTGGTGCCTTATCAGTACAAATAATTACCAATAAACCTCAGCCAGGCTTAAGGACTTTTGCACCAAGATCGATCAGCTATGAGTGTCTGCAGAGATTGGAAGGCACGTATGGAGGCCATGATCACCAGAGGACAGAGCGCAATCATCCACAAGGTGACCTATCATCGCTGGTCCCTACAAGAAATTCGCTGAACTAGATGATTAGCTTCTTTTTCTTTGCCTTATTTTTAAGAATATTACCATCACCCACAAACTCAAGGCACATTTCTAGTGCTGGGGAGTTGTTAGAGAGAGGGAAAAATGGATAAAGGTGAAGCAGAAGCAGTAGCAAGTGTACAACATGGGCTGTTCTATTACTGGGGTTAAGTCTCTTGTAGTCACTGCAACTCTCCTTTTGCTCTTCCACCACCCAATAGCAAACATCAAAATGGGGAACCAGAGTGGATTTCTCACATGTAATTAAAAAAGGGTGCGTGAAGCCGAATGACTCTGTAGTTTGACTTTGTTTAGTTAAAGCCCATCTCCAAATCTTTTTATGAAGTTTTGGATAGAGAGGATAAGGTTTTTATTTTATGGTAATGTTTATATCGCTGTTCAAGTCTTGGTGAGAACCCCAGCTTCTAATTCTTGTATGAGCATCACATGGATAAGAAGTGAGGGAACATTTCCCCAATAGGGTCAAAGAGAGGGAAAAAATAGTGACAGAAATTTTTAGGGCCCGTTCAAATCTATGCAATGCAACTGCAATGCATGTTAAAGCACATTACTTGCATGTGATTTTGAATGGCGCCCAAACGTGTTAAGTCAATGCAGCTCAAAGTAATGCATGGTGCACTACATCTGTAAAAATCCTGCATGTCCATCAGTTCCTGAGTGTTGGTGTTTAATGTAACACAACAACCACTATACAGGAATGGAGAAGTGTGAATCAGCCCCACTTTTTTGGCTGGAGTTAGATCATTCATTGTGTTGCAGGTTGCATCACACTAAAATAAATTCCACCTGAACCAACTACCTAGCTCGCAATCAGCAATAGACATGTGCATTCACTCACATCTGAACTGACTTTCAGAGGAAAATCAAATTAAACAAATAACTAATTCGACCGTATCCAAATTTTTTTCAGATGCATTTTCTCCGAATGTCATTAAAAATTAACTAATGTTGTTAAACTTAAAAATAAACATGGTTGTTGGGGTCTGAGGGTGGGGGGCTTATCTGAAGCTGGGTTTCATAAAGGGGGCACCCAGATGCCACCCCCCTCCCCCTGAATTAGTAAGGGATAGTTTCTTGTATTGTCATGTTTAAAATAACTGCTCACACATCCAAATAGATCTGAATAGATCCGAATCCTGAAAATGAAAACTTTGGATTGACCCGAATTACGAATATCGAACAGATCCAAACTTCCGAAAACGAAAAAAAAATCAGAATAGAAAGGAAACAAACATGAAACTAAATTTTCAGGCATGCTCAAGTCTAATCAGCAATACTAGTTCATTTCAGTGAGCACAACAAGCAAACAAACAAAGCTTTCCATCTTTACTAATCAATCATACCATATTTCGGTTCAATTTTCTTAATGGGAAAGTTCCACATCTAGAGTTTCACATGTTCATTTCATCCTTATCAGTTGGCTTCCTGTCCGCTCATTGACACCTCTACTCTTACAAGTTCATGTTTAGCAGGTTAACCTATCTTCTTACTCAGAGTTGTGTTCCATTTGACGATGTGATAGCTTGTACAATGGTTATTCTTACATTTTTACTTTACCCGTGTGACCTCGATATTGTGTTTTAAGGTAGATAAAGAGTTCCTCTGGTACAATACACAGATAACTTGAGCTTTCTTTGTTGACCCTACCAATAATGAATTACATTTTGCACCTTAGGGGCCAGTGTTGACGAGCTTTGATGTGCGAATGCAGAGTGCTTTTGACTTCAGTTGGAGATGCTTTTGAAATCCTTTAGAATTTGTTCAGATGCATTTGACCTGCATTAGACCTCAGTTGCTTTTTCAATTCCCAGACTTGTATCTGTTCTGAAGTGAATAAAACCCTGCAAGACACTGACTGTATTCTATTTCTTACTTACCGAAAAAGCTTTTTTTTTAACAGATAAAACAAATCTGATTGGATATTAGATGGTGAAATAGTTTATTTTCTATAAAAGAAACATTTTTACTGGGCCAATTGTGGCTGTTTGTCAAGATGATCATATGGCCAGAAACTACACTGATTGTCTCCTGAGCAAAACTGTGTAATAACCACCAGTGACACCATGCTCACAAATATGAGCACGGCCGGATTTACTCTCCCTGCTGCCCCAAGGCAAGGAAAGCAGGGGTGGCAGGGTTATTTTCTTTTTTTTTTATGTTTCTTTGGTTTTTTTTAACTTTTTTTTTATTTATTTTTTTACTTTTTTAAATTTTTAGCTTATCGTTTACTTTTTTAAAAAATTTTTATCTTAATATTGTTTATTTTTTATAATTATTTTCTTATTTTGTAATAATTTGTTTCTTATTATTTTTTACGTTTTAATCACCTTTTTATTTTTTTTTCAATAAATTATTATTTCTTATTATTTTTTTAATTATTATTAAAAAAACATTTTCACTTAACTTTATTGCTATCACACAGGAGCTAACTAACAAGCCCCTGTGTGATAGCCTTGGAGGTGACAGGTTCTCTTTATTGACCTTGTCACCTTAAATACAGGAGTTCTAGCATAGCACTGTGCTGGAACTCCTGTGACAGCTGAGATGGGAAGAGCACTGCTCTCCCCTCTCACTGTGTACACGGAGCGTCTGGGTTAGTTTTAACCCTGCCGCTCTGCTCCCTGCATCGACAGCCAGTGAGGAGAGACTCGGCGGCCGGGGGGAGGACAGAACCAGAGGAGAGAGGTAAATGCGGGGAGGGCGGACAGGCTGCACACATTTTACAAGTGATCGTGGCGATCACTTGTAAACGAACAAGCAGCTTCCCCACACTACATTTAGTCCTGCCTTCCCAATGCAGGACTAAATGTAGAAAGCGCAACTTACTGCCCGGCGCCCGGAACTATATGTTCCGGGAGTCGGGGATTCCACCCCGCTGCTGCCCTTCTGCTACTTGCCGCCCCGAGGCCGGGCCTCGGTGGCCTTGTGGGGAATCCGGGCCTGAATATCAGGTGACCCTATGGAAGTACACTCCTTTATTTCCTGCAGAAGATGTTAGTATTTTTCATGACTAGGAGTCACCATAGAGTGGTGGTGGTCAACTTAATTGATAATTGGATCCTCAAGAGCAGCCCTTGACTGCTCAAGGGGCCACACATAGTATTTGGTAAATGTAATGCTACAGAAAGCTGCGTGAGACCGCCCACATGCAATGGGAGATGGTCAGAAACTACAGGCATGCAACAAGAGATGGTCGGAGACTGTGGGCATGCTAAAGGAAATGGTCACATATGTGGATATGCTATAAGAGTTGTTGGGATACTAAGGATATGCTTCAGGAGGCAGTCGTAGATTGGAGATACAGTATATAAGACTGCTAGAGAGATCACTGCTATTAGAAATATATGTATGGTCTGCACTTAGGATCTTCAACAAACCTCATGAGCAGCTGTGCTAAAAAATGTTAATATACATCCATAAAAAAACACATCAATAAATAAAATCCCTAACACAATGTGATAGGTGCACTAGTGAAGTGCTCAAAAATAAATTACATACAATTCAGATTTTAAAAAAAAATCTACTACATAGTGTTAATAGGGACTTGTGCAAAATTATCCTCATAAATTAGTGACATGTGCAAAAAAAGTCCCGTTATTAACCTCTCCAATCTGCAATAGTGGTTAATGACGTCAGCACGCATACGCTCGTCTACACATTTCATCACAGGGACTTCGTCTGTTATTGGATTCATTAGATGGTGGGACATCTGCCTGTGTTCAGTAATATCAGTGTGCTGCCCAGATCCACTGTACAGATTGGATCTGTATTATATGCGCGCTGATTTTTGTTGTCCCCATCTACTATTGTTATCTAGCTAGTCTTACTAGAACACAAAGCTACATTCACACGTGCACGTGACATGGTTATCTAAATGCAGGAGAAGTTATCTAGAGAGTAGTGATGATCTCGGGTCCAGGCTGAACCCAGTCAAAACCTGAGCTCCTCCAAACCCGCGAGGATCTCCTCCCAAACACGGAACAAAGCTCCTTCTGTGCAGCCCAATCAGCTGCAGCAGGGGTATTTCCCATCCGCAGCTCGATGATAGAAAATGGGTGGGATGCAGGGATATCGTTGACCTTATATGGCCACTTGACTATAATTGGTAAATGACATTTACCTAATATGGTTATGTGGCGATATAAGGTAAATGACGTCAGCACAAGCATCCTGCATGGAAACCTGTGCACATCCCTACCGTAGAGCATAAACAACATTTATGCTTCCCAGATCACTCTCTCCTGCGTTTAGAAGTTCCTACGGGTTTAGTCCCGTTCATTTGCCTGTACATATGTTTAACCACAGTTATAGTTTCTAATCGGACACTGGACACAGAATTCTACGTTCTCTAAACACAGATAAACTGACCACACCTACAAGCAGGTAAATGCTAAATTAAAATTTTACAATTAAAATGATGAGTGGCAATTATATGTGTTTAGAAATGTTCTATAAATGCATGTACTGTAAATGCAGGTTGGACACTTCCATTGTGAATAAGGCCTAATTAGAGTAGATGTAAAGAGACATTTTATGTGTGTTGGTACACCTATAACTGACCCCCAAAATGTAAATTGTTACCTTATTCTGCTAGCAATTAGATTGCAGTTGGGGTACTAAAGCCTAAAACTATTTATTATTCATAAGTATGTGTTCTGGACTGTCAGAAGAATGAAGTCCAAAAATCCACCCCTGGGTATTTTCCATGACTTGGCTGTCTATGGCATATGCAATAAAATGTATTAAATTTCCTCTTCAGAACATGGTTATCAATCATTCACAAAGAGGTTTAGAAACAAAGCTGTAAAATCTCTGTATACAATAATCAGCACTTGGAATAAACTTGTTACTGGTCCCCAGGCAGCTCATACATGGTCCTTGCCTTGTTGTTACAAGCAATCCTAGAGAGACTTGCTTGTGAATCGTAGGCCCTGCGTAAGGGTCATCAGTCATGTAGTCCCTAATCTAAATGGGTCATCTTATTTTAATTATTATATTGTTTCCTGATTGCCTGCCCTAGAGAAAATAAAAGAATAACCATCAAACAGGCATAAACATAGTATAGTAGTCTATATAATATACTTGCATACAATTTCATCACAACAGCCATGCTTTATATTTATGCTATATATTTACAGTATCAAACATTATATCTGCTTTGTATATCCTTCCCTCAGGTAAAATGACTTCTGTAAGTAAGTAAAGCTGGCCATAGATTCTTTGGGACTGAATGAGAGATATCCATTGATTCCCCTATCCATCGTGGATGGAGGAATCCCCCAATGCCAGCTATTGTATTCAGCAGCCACTGCTTCATCTGTTCAGGTGCTATTTGGCCAAGAATTCTGGACTGCCCCTTCAAAAGAAGTCAATCTATAAATCAACTTTTGCTGAGCATGGTGGGATGGGATGGGGTGGTGTTTAGGGTCACTAACAGCTAAAATTTCTGCCAATTCATCTGAATTTGTGAAAATTCAAGCAGTTTATGGTCTGCTCCAAATACCTTTTATGACATACGGTAGTTACACTATGATGAAGAATAGGGTTTATTTTTTCAGAATGATTTCACAATCAACAAAGACCATTGCACATTCATAGGGCAATGTGCAGTTAGGCTGAATAAACGTTAACCAGAATCTACAGACTTATCGTTGTTTATGTGCAGGCTGATCCTATGTGATGTTGCGAAGCAGCAGCTGACGCAAGAAAAACACCGCTGTACAATCTATTCAATCTGCTGTAAACCACTGCACGCAGGATAACAAACATTGTTCAAGGTCCAGCTATTTATAGATCTACATTTTATTGTGTTACGCTACCTGAGGCACTTCTGGATCACAGTGACCGAGCACAGGGCATTCAGACTTAATAATGGCCAAGTATTAAGACTCATACTGACCCTTTCTTTAAAATATTGCAAACACAAAGTACAATTGCATGCAATGTCTAACGGAAACCTGAAATTATAGATATACATAGACTACCATTACTGATCTTCTGAAAATGCTAGTTGCCTGGCCGTCTTTGGCTTCAGCCCTTGAATCACAGACCTGGAACAAGCAAGGTAAAGCTGCACACATTGATGTTAAATACTTACTTCTCTGTTGGGCGGTGTGTTGATCTTCGTTCTCTTGAAGAGTTTTGGGCACCACTACCATCCAAAACTTCTGGATGTGTTTGATAGCATGTTCTCCACTGGCTGCTGTGGTTCCTCTCACCGACTTCTATATTACCACTGTGTGGTAGTGTAGTGATGTTGGATTCAGCAGGAGGAACTACTGGCGTTGGGCACTCTATGCCACTCCCGAAAGTGTTGGATAGTTGGGATGTCTGTAGCTCTTCAATAGGGCGAAGATTCAACACGCCAGCCACTGAAGAAGTAAGTATAAAACTTTTTCTTTTAGAGAGTATTGGTGTTGGAATATTTTCCAAGTCATAACACAATCCAACATGCTGATCTGCATACTTGTTCAGTGACTCAGAAACTAATAAAGATATTGGACAAGCATGATATCCAGGCAATTAGAATGTTTAAGGCAATATCTTTTATTTGTTTCTGAAACAAAATTTTACAAGATCTTTCAAAATTTCAGGGCCTGTAGCAGGAAATGAAGCCTGTCCTCAACAACATCCCACTTCTGTGGATTCTGAGCAACAAAACAACCTTTACATATAGTGAAGTCAATCCAATCCTTTCACAGCTGCCATCTCCACTCAAGTCACCCTCCCTCTACTGCTACAGCACTTCTCTCTTATACGTATGCTTTTTACTCCACTCACCATTGTACATTGTATACCTACAGTAGGATATAAGCATGCAGGGAGTTCCAGAGATGTAATGGCTTCAAGCTATGTTTAGTGCAAACCAAAAGGAAAGTAGCTAGTGCCAGGTATGGGTTTCTCTGAAGCTTATGCATTCTGCTATTGATATGAGTAGCATCCATGTACACTTGTTGCTTCAGAAATACTTTTCCACAGTGTTAGCATTGCTCTGCTTGAGCTATGCTAACTAGACCTTGACATTGATGCACTTCAGTTGCTTCTAGAACACACATGTATACTAAATTTAATTCAGGCAGGCACAGTTGAAAGAGCGAGTCAGTCATTGCCTCCCCCCTGTAATGCATATTAACTGCTTTGGCTCTGCCAAAAGGCCAGAAGATAGGTGAGTTCAATAAAGAATATAGTAGAAAAGATAAATCGCTGTATACCAGGCAGTACTGGTTACAGGCAGGGTATCATGCATCTCTTATGCTGGGTTCAATATTTTCTGCAGGGTTTTTGCATGTTTTTTCAGATGTATTCAGACTTTAGCATTTCTATTTTAGGCAATAACAAGCTAGGTGTTAGGAGTAGGAAATGGTTGTTTAGCCTTGAAAAACGCTCATTTTCTGGTGTTCTCATGCATTGTCAGGTTTTTTTTTAGGTGCTTGCTATGCCCCATTCTGCTTCATTTGTGAACAGGTACAATTTGTTAGGGATTACTTCTATAGCATGAGGCTCAACCTACTGAATTATTGAGAATGTGGGGCAATATATGAGCTTGTTGGCTCCTCCAATTTGCCTATATGTTCATAGGTCTCCAAATGATAACCATTCACACACAGAGAAAACAGGAAACAGGTCTCTACTAGGGAAATACCATTTATTACAGTAATAATCAGAAAAACTACTATAAAAATCACATGTTTTTAATGCTCTTTGGTACTATGAAATGTGCTTAATCACTATGCATGTGGTTCTGAGAAATTGTCAGTACAGCAGACATGCTTATTGCCTATCCAAAATTCATACTTGTGAAAAAAGAAGTTATCTTCCAGGGCCAGCACTGCAATCTAACTTAGATTATAAGCCTGTGTTGCCTCTGCTGCCTAAAAGGGCTAAAAGGGCAAGATGGACAGGAACCTGTATGGGGATGCACATAGGAGGCTGAGTGATCATGATGGAAATTGGTCCTTGCTTTCCTTTCACTGTTAATCATTTTGGCACTTTTGTAAAGGAACCTGAGTCCATAAAGATACCTAACTTTGCTGTGCCATTGGGACAGCACAGTGGCCTATCAGTTAGAACTTCTGCCTTGCATTCCTAGGATCCTATGTATGAAACCCGACCAGGATACTATCTGTTTGTATGTTCTCCCTGTGCTTGCATGGGTTTGTTGTGACAGGAAACAAATGCAAAATGCTCAGTTACAGTGACAGATGATACAGGGCCACCTGTTGAAGAAAAACACTGTCTGAGTGGCATATGCATGGATCAAAAATAATAAGCATTTACGTGCAGCCAAAACTATTTCTTTACACACAAGCAAATCTACAGCCAATTCTACCATCGTTCAAATAAACTGTTATATATAAGAAAACAGCACTTGTTCATGTTCTACACGTCTGAAAACAGCTTAGTCATTATTCTCTCTGTCACTTTGGACCCAGTCCTGCTGAGCTATTGATGTTCAGGGAGTTACCCTGACCTAAACCTTGATTATCATCACTACTGCTCCTGTGTTCTCAACTGAACCTGGATATTATTCTGAAAGCGGTGTCATTGACATCATTGTGACTCCAGCTACAGATAATAATCTGCTGATTTATGCAACACCCTCAGTATCATCCCATGAGTACAGAGTATCACTGGCTCTGCACTTTCACCAGGGTTAGTAATTGCCAACAAGTAAAGGCAGATATCAGGACACAATGCTGATTAGCAGGTAGTGTTTGTCGGAGAGTGTCTTACATGTTACTGTATAATCTGGAAACATTCACTCCAGTCAATTAAAGTGGAAGCCATTTCTCCAAGACAGTCCTGCCACCAGTGACCCAAGATTTCACCCGGAAGATAAGATTCACCATCCTAAGAATCTTTAGCAGCTATTACACAATTAGCATGTGTAGGATGTTTGAATCCCCCATTGTGTGCTGTTGTTTCACCCAACTGTATCTGCGTCACTATGGCGTCCCCACAAAACTTTGTCATGACATGTTTGTAAATTGTAGTTTGTAACAGTTCTTTGACTAAGAGTTATAGACAGAGTGTCCTATACAAAGCATTAACATGGCCTCACGCAGTTCAGCTTTTGGCACCCATACACCAAATGGATGCCCTGGCACTGCAAAGAGTACAAAGGAAGGCATTTAAATGAATTAGGTGCACAGGTTATTATGAGTTGAGGAAGGACCTAACCTAGCTATGCTAGTTTAACTATGAAACTGAATGCCCCTTTACCAGTTCTTCACATCCCAAACACAAATACTTTATTGGTAATGTGAGTTTTGTAATGATAATGAAGTTTAGGGACAGAAACAACCAGAAATAAATTCAGTCAAAATAATCACCAACAATAATATCTTACCACACCATTCAGCTGCTGGAATCTAGTGCACAGGGCAGTGCTGTCTTCCTTATAACTAGCATCAGTGAATATAAATAAACCAGCAATAGTTTCAGTAAGCCGGTGTGAACTGATAAACTTTTTTCAGTAGACTAAGTCTTAGTTTAGGCCTACAGGTTTATTTAATTAAAGTATAGCTAAACCCAAGAACAAAAATATAATATATCACAACTTACCAGTCCTTAGATGTGGTAACTGCATTAGTTTTCTTAATACAGAACAGTACAGTAAAGAAAAATACTTATTGATCTTGCTAGAATTAATTGACACTTCCTGAGCACTGAGCTGAAATCTCAAACAATGTGAACAGCTTTTCCAGCTTGTTTTCTGTGAATTGCAGAACATTATTATTATTATTATACAGGATTTATATAGCGCCAACAGTTTGCGCAGCACTTTAACATCTCTTCCCTATGTAATGGAGATAAGGAGAGAGGAAATGTTTGTAGTCCAAACATTAGTTAAGGGTGACAATTCTGCTCCTCCATAAATCGTGTACAGTGAAAGAGCATTGCCACTCTAGGACATGAAGTGTGTTACTGACAGGGCCAAATGTTCCAAATAAAGGAAAAAAGCCAAATAAAATAAACAAATGCAGCCACCACAGCTAAAAGCTGATAAGCTGCAATATATTACATTTTTGTTCTTGGGTTTAAATATGCCCTAAATTGGACTTTTACCCCCTTTCACTAAAAATCAAATTAGCATGCAACCCTGTATGTGAAATAATCTTACATACATTAGCTTGACAAATATTATTTATGCCTTTACTTACAATGACTGTTTTTCCACTTCCTGGTCGAGTGGGGCACCGATGATGTAGCCCTGGCCTCACAGAGGCATTCTGGGAAGGCTACATCACCAGTGTCTTCCTGGGAAATCTCATCTGTAAACTGCAAAATCTTGTGCGATCTTGGGGGAAAGGCATTATTCCCCCTGAGATGATATGATTGTCATTTGTTCCATTAGGCAGACCAAGAGCTCCAGGAAGTAAAGGGGAATTCATCTGCTCTTAGTGAAAACGCCCACTGTGAGAAAAATAAGGTAAGCAAAGGATAAAAAGCCAACAATTATCAATAAGTATCTGTTTGTAGATTGTCATTACTAAACGTTTCTAAAAGTGCCTTCGTTGTCATTTTACGATTAAATAATGAATGTAGGGCTTACACTGTTTACATATACTTATTCTTCTCACCTTTTTAAATGTGTCCCATATTTGGCTTCTGTACTTTAGGGTGCAACAAGAACAGAATAATAATTGTTAGAAATTTAACTTAGGTTTGATTCTCTTTGTCTGATCATACAGTGTGTCTCTGAAAGGAAAATACTCCCTTTTTAATGAAACGTTTCTTCAAAGTAACTTAACAAGCGTGCCAGTTACATGATCATTACATGTCATAGGTCAATTAAAAAGTAAGTAACCACTGGCCAGTATTGATACTGTTAATGAAAGAGCAGTGGTGTATGAGATCTTTGCACGCATCACTTAGAATGATAGTGTAGCGTCCCCATTCCCCAGTTTAAGAGACATCATTTAAAGAAAGTGCTTTTATTAACATTGTGTTGAGGCATTAATGTCACTTTAAACTATATTCCTGGTGCAAAGCATGTAGAAGTAATTAACTGACAAAATGTTAACTGCACAGGTCCCCCTCTGTGCACTGTATTTCCATCAACTGGCCCCTACATCACTACAAGACAAAGCAGAGACAAAAAGACCATCAGAAAGAACCACAGCGAGCAGTTGGGACCAGGTATCCAGCAAATCACAAAGTATGTAAGACACTAAAGATTCTTCAGCAATTTTATCTCTCCAAGAAAGTGAAGATCAGCAGTTTGGGCAGTAAACAGGTAATTCTTTTATTTATTTATTTGCAGGTAGGGTTTGTTTTCTCAAACTGCAACATATTTACTTTAAGAAGAAAGAGATACACTTTAAAGGTGTTGTCTGCCAAGCCACTTACCATAGCATGGGGCAGCTAAAGCAGAAAAGCTGCAAGCAATATTGACATTTAAAAAGACTAAGCCTCGCTTAGAATTTAGAATTGTAGCCAGACTATAGCCATTTAAATTTTTACATATTCTTAACAAGTTAAAAAAATAGTTGAAGCCATGGTGGAGAAAAGTGTCAGGTATGCTTTTACGTGTGTTAAGGTTCACTGCCAGCCTAATCAAAAGGATTCTTAATTGTATTAACCCAATGCATAATGTGAAAGGTACCTAACCTCAGGGTGTAGGCTTCCTCAGCCCAGCTACCTGCATATAAGTACCTTACCCCCCCTAACACACACACACACACTCCCCATACTAAGGAAACTTTGCAATGATCTTGCCTATAAGGAATCTGTGGGAGTCAGTTGGACCAAGCCACAGGTCAGTAAGGGCAAGCAATTCACCCCTAGGGAAAGAGAAAGGGGGTGAAAGAAAGGGAATCAAAGAAAAGAAAGGAGGATAATGTAATGAAGGTAGAATAGATGGAAAGAGGGAAGAAAGAAAAGACAAAGAAAGAAAAGCAAAGCAATGATGAGAAGGGCAGCTTTGTCCATCCTGTAGATGAAGTGCACTGACTGCCAACGCAAAGTGACAACCAACTCCTCTAAACTTCAACTTAAAATTCAATCTAGTAATGTAATGACTGTAATGACGTCCCGGATGACTGATTCTGGCTTCAGTGCAAAAGTGTAATTTTGTTGCAAGTGTTGTGAATATGAATATTCATGAAGCACTGTTGCACATTTTATTAAAGCCATGTCTATACTGAACAATACAAGTCTGCTTGTTAAAACAAGATAAGTCCTATTAGGAAAAACAACTACAACAAATACAATCAGATTTTTACTAACTGCTCGTGCTTCTAGTAAAAAATAAAAGTCAGGTTTCCAGAAATACTTTGCAGTTTCACCATTTCTTCCCTAAAGCAAAGGTCACATTCTTAATTTTTTGTTGTACAAAATCATTGCATCTTCATGTTCTGCTTGTATGCAACACCAGAGCATATTGCTTACAACTATTGATTGGTAACTCATGGTATAATAATAAAAAATACAGTAAAAATCTGTGTGTTGTTGAGATTCGTACATTTCTGTATAAGGAGGGAAGATATCTACTCTGCCAGAAATTCGGTGGGATAGACGCTTCTGGGCAATTATTCCCAATTAACACAGACCATAGTGAACGAGTTAACAGGCCCTCCTTTTTACATGGTTGTTTGCTGCCTTTATGCCTTTTTGCAAAAAAAGTATTGGATGGACGGCTCTCCTTGCGAGTGCCGTTTTTTTACCTATTGCTCAGTGAAGGCTCTGGTGGAAGCTTTACCAGGCACCGAGGTTCAAACAGCGGGATTGGAGACAAGAGGGTAGAGCTGCTTCATGTTTCTTAATTACTGTCCCAATACACCAGAAGCGGCCAGCATTCCAGACCTCAATAAAAAGCCATTTCATACTGGAGTTTCTGCAGTATCACTCTAGGTCATGCTCCCACTTACCAAGAAAGGCTCAAGAGGTACAGGTACCCGCAAAAAGAATCAAGTATATACTTATCTTTCCAGCGGATTATTTCTTAAAAAGGACCGCTTCACTGCTTACTCTGTACTCTGCAGTTGAATACCTGTTTCCACCACCGATCACTGTGGTTTCTTCCACTGGAGGAGGGGTATAGGTTATTCACATACAACTATCAAAACATACTTTAGAACTGTTGCTCAAATTTTTAATTACATGTAGATATGTTAGCTTAGTTAGATTAGCTGACCTGAATTTGTTCTCTCTGGAGAAGAGGTGATTAAGGGGGGACATGATCACCATGTATAAATATACAAACGGTCCATTTAGTGAGCTTGGTGCCAAATTATTCACGTTAAGGTCACTGTAAAGGACAAGGGGGCACACTTTGCGTCTGGAGGAAAAGAGGTTTAACCTTTGCATATGCAAAGGATTCTTCACAGTTAGAGCTGTGAACATGCACTCCCACAGGAGCTAGTTCTAGCCAGCTCAGTTAATTGTTTTAAAAAACATCTGGATGTATTTTTAAAGGCACAGAATATTACTGGATATTGAGTACTTATAGGTATATTAAGCATCAGAGATTGTTGATCCAGGGAATATCCGATTGCCTTATGCTATCAGGAAATATTTTTTTCCCCTGTTGGAGCAAATTGAACCATGCTTTATAGGGTTTTTTTTGCCTTCCTCTGGATCAACAGCGGGTAGCTGTGGGCATAGCGTTCTCTTCTTTTTTCTTTATCCGTATCTCTATAGGTTGAACTCGATGGACTTTTTTCAAACTGACTAACTATATAACTATGTAACTATGTATCAGTATTGCTTGCTTTATAGTTAACCTGTTCCTAGTTCTCTGTTTTTGTGGACAACGACTGCAATTAAGAACCGTCAGAGGTTGTAACTTTTCCCCATTATATCCCAAACTAATACACTAAGAATTATTGGAAGTCCTACTTTAATAAAGGAAACATTATGGAAATGTTACATTAGGGCACTACCCCCTTTTACCTTATGTACTGGCTTATTTATTAACCAATGTAGTAACATTTTCATTGTGAATTAGATTTTGGTTGGACAAAAAAGTCTGGATGTACAGAATAATTAGTTGGCTCATTTCGGTTGGCTTCATTTGTGCATTCCTGCCAATTACTGTGCTTTTGTCCAAGTAATATAAAAATTTGTGTTGACGTTATTGTCACCTCCTAGAATGAATAATGGCATACACTATCTACAAAACAAAAGCTTTCAAAACTTTACATTTAAAGTGACAGTAAACAAGTTCCCTTATCAAAGTATTATCCATTAGACATTGTTTCGTAATCGGACATAAAACAACGCTAGCTGCATTTTTTCTTCATAAAAAGAACAGCTAATTCTAATGTAACATCAAAGGCGCACCACACTTTGTTCACATCCTTTCCCTGATGCAGATACAATGTATCTCTTTTATCTTACATAAAACACTAAAGTACTTGTGAAGGAACAGGCAGAGCCACAGAAATAATCATATTCCAAAGCGGTATGCACACCTTTGTACATTTTCTTTTGGTAATAATGTTAGTAATTAAATAAGCATGACGTCTTTGTTACACATTGCTGTAATTATATGCACTGCTGAGAGAACCTATTTTAAATGCAGTGTGTTTTGTCTTTGAATATTTAACCAGATTTTAAAAACAAAGAACTTATCACCCTAATACGAAAGTACAATACACCTATATCGGAACAGATCAAGGGGGGGTCACATTCGGCAGACGACTGGTATTGGGGCATCATGAGTGGTGGAACCTTGTGACTAGAGCATAGTGGATATCTATGGCAGATTATGTAAAAGAGGTGGTTTAAGGATCTAACTGAAACACAGGCCTGGTTTTCACTAAAGCCTTTGGTGTTGTAGATGAATTTGGCTGCAGGACATCCCCCAGGAATTTCTCAGGGCAGGTTTCCTCATGGTGACAGCAGTGGACCATGTCTGCATAGTGTGTATTGGAATGGCCACTTGTGACAGGGCGACAATGTAGTAGCGATGGGAAAACTTGGTTGGGTTCAATTCATGGGTGCGTTCAGTGAACATGCTGAAAAGTTTGCCAGTTGCGAGCTTTAAGGCAAACCCCTTTAAAGTCAATGGGAGGTGAATCTTGAAAATAATTTCTCTCCATTTTCTAGGTTACTAGGCATGTACCAACGCAAAATAAATAAATAAAAAAATGCCATTTGGCTGCGAACAGTGATTTAAATAATCTTTAAAATGCTACACTAAACTCATACTTGGGGAATGCCCTGAACCTGCCTGTGAAGTGGCCCATCTGTACTATGTATACAACCTACTACAGCAAAACTGACATCTGCAAAGAAAGCACTGCCGGCAAATAACAGCTCCCGGCTGCTTTGTTCTGTTTGTAAACACAGCGACTGCCACTTTCCCACAACCCTGGCCTGGTGGTTGCGGGGATCTGCGGGCAGGGGGATAACTGGAATCTGGAAGCTCAGTTTAAGGGGGCCCCCAGATGCCACCCGCACTACAAAATGAAGGAGTAAATGGTACATGGTACCCCTACTTATCGTCAAGAAAAATTGAAACTGTAAATAATGGCACCCTAATATTTCACAACTCCTTTATTTAAAAAAAAAAAGTTCCATGCTGCACATCCATCATCAATCACAGTATCCAGCAATGCAGATTCTTGTCAATCACTGTGAATGATGCCTGCCAACTGGCAAAAGAAGAACCTGCACACCAACAGATAGGCAAACATGTTTTTGGAGCCTTCAGTTTTGTGACAGTGTCACTTTAAAGGTACAGACTGTACTGATATTTCTACTATAACAGTAACAGAAGCAGCTACAATTGTAACTGTAGCAACACATGCTGAAAAAATAATAAAGTCCTTTAAACATACTGCTCCATACCTTGTTAAATGATGAAATATGTGTTTTAATTTATGCCTAGCATTGCAGAATACATTTTTTTAAATGTTGAAAGCATGTGTCTAACCTCAACAGATTTTTTTCTTTTACAGTTTTATTTAAATACTAGAGATTCGTCTGTCTGCTCTCTGAATCCTGTGTTGTTCCACAAATCAATGCCATTTACTGGTTCAGCTGCTGCATCAGTGTATAGTATCATTAATACTATTGTTCTCACAATATAGTTACAGGGTTAGCATCCCAATCAACCTTCAGTGTGAAACAGACTATGAAGCAATGACACAGCCGGTGACTGAATTGTTTGGTGCAGAATATCTTGATGCTGCATTTCAAGAAATTAGCAGCAAATAACAAGAATAATAACCATAACTACACTTTCATTTAATCTAACCCACCACCACCACCACCACCAAAGTCTTAAACTCACCAGTTCACGCTCTTTCCAAGTCCACTCCATGCAACTCACCGGGAGCCACTGTAGACTCTCACAGCTAGTCATCTGCTTCCTCTGCAAAATGAACGGAAATATTCCTAGTCATTATATGTTGAGACCACCTTGTATGTGTTCCAATGATAGACAGCCTCTTCATAGGAATTATTAGCATTTCCCAAGCATGTACAGTAGTGAGGGACCGGTCAAAAGAGTTTGCACTGGTTACTGTTTTGTTCCCTATGGGCTGCCCATCCTGGAACTGGCAGGGGTCATCATAGGTGAGTATAACACTTTCACAAGGTTTAGGGGGAGCGGAGGATAGGGGATAACTTAAACTTAAACTGAAGCTAAACTCAGGAGTTAAACTTTAAAGTACCTAAGTACCCTAACTATTAACACAAATGTATCTTATTTGTGTATCACTCGGCTGTAGAGCCTCAAATCATCTCTGAATTGGTGCTGACACTGTCCTTCCTTCATCTTTAAAGTGACACTAAACTCAGGAGTTAAATCTTAAAAATTCCAGTACCTTAACTACTGTATTAACAAAATTGTATCTTATTTGTGTATCACTTGGCTGTAGATCCTCAAATCATCTCTTAATTGGTGCACACTGTCCTTCCTTCTGGGGAGGTGGCTACTTTTGTTCCCCATGGTCCCTTTGTGTGTTGTAAAGTAGTCACCACTCCAAGCTCACTCCTGTGATGGACTACAAGCTCAATACAAATTAGTAAAGTAAATGTGAGATTGTAGCCCATCGCAGGAGCGAGCTGGGAGCGGTGGCTACTTTACAACACACATAGGGACCATGGATGTCCACCAAACACCCTACTGAAATAGTTATCGGTGCAATATAATGTATTATATGTAAAACATTTAATACATGCAAACACTAGGACCACTTTGGGTGGGAGCAAATCAAATATGTTTTTAGATTGTGGAAGAAAACTAGGAGCAGCTGGAGAAAAAACATTGTAGCAGATATACAGTATTTCTATGCCACATAGAAAAGCTGGGAAAGAGCTTTAAAGTGTATGTACACCCTAACAATGAACTTCTTTTATTTGCTTGAACTGCTAAATATAAATTGAAATAGGCTGTATATTGAAAGCTTTTTGCTATATCTGTTTAACAAAATGCAAAACAAAAACTGTTGATCCTGTGAAAAATCTCTCTGTGGAACAAAAAAATCTCTCTGTGGACTACAGAACACTCTCTGCATACCCTATGGTATGGAAATGAGGAGAGGGGGGAGTGTTCTGTAGTCCTTTCCTACGGTGATAACACTGCTCTTCCTGAGGCTGGCCATACACTGCCCTATTTTTCTTGTGGGCTGAACAAGTAAAATAGAGCAGATTCCTCCATCAACACTACCAGCGTGTCGACCGAGGAATCCCGCTGTTTGCATTTTATTTTAACAGTGGCTGCCGGTTGCTGTCAAAATACCCGAGAGCGGGTATCGTATGAAAATTTTCAGGCTAGCTCCTTCGATCAGCTGATTGAGGGATGACGACCGAAAGTGTGCCGACAGCGGCACACACTGTGCGAATTTCGTCCGGTTCCTCAAAAAGAAGCCGAAAAGCGCACACTGTATGGGCACCTTTAGATACAATATGGCGAGTGAGCCTTTGTCACCCTAGGACAGGAACTGCGTTACTGGCAGGGTTACCAGATAAAAACAGAATTAAAAAATTCTGAAAAGGCAAAACGAGCAAAGCCACCTCCTCTAAGGACAGGTAATCTGCAAAATATCACATTTTTGTTCTTGGGTTTAGTTTAGGTATGTTCAGATACCAAGTACCGTACTCGGTACAAGTACAAGCTCAGATACTTTTCCAGCTCCCAGACGAGACTAGAGAAAAATTCAAAAGTTAGGAGGCAGCAGTCATTTTTTAGGATCATACGGAGTTCCTTGAATTTGTACATCTGTTTTAATGTATGATTTTTTATTATAAATATATCTTAGGGATGCACCAATGCCATTTTTTTCAAGTACAAGTACTGATACTTGCCCAAGTACTCACAGATACAAGTACTGATACTTGCCCAGGTACTCACAGATACAAGTACTGATACTTGCCCAAGTACTCACAGATACAAGTACTGATACTTGCCCAGGTACTCACAGATACAAGTACTGATACATTTTTGTTTATTGTCATGTAACAGTTTTTCTAAAACAATACAGACTAATGATTTCAGGACAGTGGTGGAGCGCCACAGCTAAGTCCCAGCTGCTAATGCTGCAACCCTGGTAGTTCTCGTTAAAATGCCAAGTATCGGCACTAGTTTAGATACATTTTAGGACTCTGTAAACGGCAAAAACCGGACTGTCCAGATGAAAACCAGACGTGTCAAATCTACTTCCCCCCGTCAATAATATTAATACTTTGTCATATTTACATATGTACTGTATGTATTTAAACTTCTCTCTTATTTGAGCATACCTGACACGGCAAATGTTATTTTTAGCTCTGCTTTAATCCTTTGTGCCTTTGTATCTCTCTGCAGCTGATTTGCACGCACCGTCCTCTTCTATTTCAATAAAATATATTTGGCCAATTAGTCCAGCAGCCAGCTAATAATACTTTGTACAGGACCAAAGGAGATGACAGTGCTATGAATGTAAATAATATTTGTTGTTATTATTATTATTATTATGATTATTATTTTCAGTCTTACATTTTGTACTTTTTTTAATTGCCTGACGTATTCCACTGTGCTTTGCAACCTGAAAAAAAATCATAACCTACCCCAGCCAAATAAAAAAAAGTAACATTTAATACTGCATTCCTCTAAAGTTATTATACAATATGTAACTTGATTTATGTAATACCCTGAAATCTGCCGCAAAAATTAATGTACAAATTGATAGTTCTAAACAGGCTCACTACTTTGCTTAGTTGGGTTCACAACAAAACAAGACAGCAGGAGGTAGGGCAGTGACATGTGGTCTGCAGAATTACAGTTTCTGAACATCATTATCTATCACACTCCATAATGCATGCTGACATATCACCCAGCAGGAGGTTACAAGAGCATGGGCTTTAATTTTGTAATCTATAGTTTCAGTTCATATATGTGTTTCAGTAATAACTGTTTGGCTGGGGTTGTACGTTGCTTCCTGAAAAATCAAATATTGCATTATATGTGAAAGGTACGGTTCAAAGGAAGAATATATTTAATTGTTTATAGTAACCTAGATAAACACAATGTCAATGAGAGCCTCCTTTTAGCATGCATGAGAAGCAGGAGCAGCTGGTTATTGAGAGTTTCTCCGTTCCACCTGTTTTGTATCATCAACTAATAGACTAATTGTGCACTGCATTTAAAACACACAACTTGTTCCAGCATCACTGTTATCATCTGCTTCTGATTTTGGAACATTTTGTTATGCTTCAAGCCTAATCCAGATAGCCTAAGGCTAGGTCCACACTAGGGCAATCCATGACCGTGCGGCAATCGTGCCTGAAACCGGCAGATTGCTGCATGGCCACGCAATCGCACACCATGGCCGATCGTGCTGGTGGTGCCATTATTTTCGAATGGCACCCTAGTCACTCCATACAGATCGCGCGGTTTCCTGCCACGATACCGGGCATGCAATCGTGCATGATTGCGGTTGAGGAAAATGCCTTTCCCTGAGATCTGATGAGATTACAGATGAAATTTCCCTGTTACATCAAAGCTCTGCTGATGTAACCTACCCAGCATCTAATGCTTGAGCGTGATTACGTAATTTGTGCCAACGTGGACCAGGAAGTGGAAAAAAGTGGAACATATATGGTGTAATTTTGCTCATAAGGCTAACATTTTGTCGCCGTACATAGTCTTAGAGAACATTTAATGATCATTTTCTAGTTGAAAAAGGACTACCTCTGCGATTTTTTTATAGGATTACTATCATTTACCATTAATAAAAAACTTTTCACTTTAGTTGCTGCACCTTCTGACATGCATAGGGTAGCCTTAAAGTGACACTAAACGTAGGAGTTAAATCTTAAAAATGCATTGAAGTACCTTAAATATTAACAATAATGTATCTTATTTGTGTATCACTCAGCTCAGCTGTAGATCCTCAAATCATCTCTGAATTGGTGCTGA
Organism: Nanorana parkeri; assembly: GCF_000935625.1. Taxonomy (NCBI): domain Eukaryota; kingdom Metazoa; phylum Chordata; class Amphibia; order Anura; family Dicroglossidae; genus Nanorana; species Nanorana parkeri. The sequence continues at coordinate 1,385,625 of NW_017306311.1, read as the reverse complement.
CACTGTCCTTCCTTCTGGAGGGTGGCTACTTCTGTTCCCCATGGTTCCTGTGTGTGTTGTAAAGTAGTCACCGTTTCAAGCTCACTCCCAGTAATGGTCTATAATTTCAGTACAAATGTTTTAACTAAAAGTCCATCACAGGAGCGAGCTTGCAGCGGTGACTACTTTACAACACACACCGGGATCATGGGGAACAAAAGTAGCCACCCTGAGAAGGAAGGAGAGTGTCAGCACCAATTCAGAGATGATTTGAGGATCTACAGCTGAGTTATACACAAATAAGATTCATTGTTGTTAATAGTTAAGGTACTCGCATCTATTTTTAAGATTTAACTCCTGAGTTTAGTGTCACTTTAACATCACGTTCTAAAGGTATTGTCCCAACCTAGCACAAATTCTCCTCTGTGCATTATACAACATTTTAGGATTGAAGCTCATCACTCAAAAAAGTACATGAACTTCTTCTGGAGCAGAATAATGCTTTTTGGCCCCAATAGACTCCATTGGGAGCTCCTGAAAAACACACAAAAAAGTGCAACACACATGTTTGTTGCATGTTTTTTTGCCTAGTAACTAGATTTACATTGGATAATAATAATAATAATAATAATAATGATATTAACCGCCTCCTGGCCATCCGTTGTAGTAAAGACGGCCGGCCGAGAGCTCTCTGGATCTGCTTCATCAGCGTTTTGTGCGTTCCCTAGGTGACATTAGGGGTCTTGGAGACCCCTGATGTCTCCATAAAGAGGACCTGTTACATATCTTTGCTATCACATGGGGGGGGGGATTCTTAGCTCCCTATGTGATAACAAGGGTGCGCATACGTCCGAAGCGACGATTGCGCCCATTTTGCCACACATGTTACATATCCCGCGAACGTCGCAGTGTGAGCAATAATTCAATCACTGATAACACTAAACTGATGAACGGCAAAAGCTTTTAAAGCGTTGCCTATGGTCAATTTTGCGTTTGGTAGTTTTTTGCGATTTTGTGAGTGCCCGCAATTTTAAAGCTTGACATGTTTGGTGTCTATTTACCTAAGGTGACCCTATGTTTTATATTTTACCAAAAAAATGGGTAATAATAAATGTTTTATAACACAATATAAAAAAACGTATTTTTTCCAAAAAATAAAACCCCCGTGGTGATTAAATACCACCAAAAGAAAGCTCTATCTGTCCCCAAACAATGGTATAAAATTAATTTCAGTACAGCGTTGCATGACAGAATAAATGTCCCTCAAAGTACCGCAGCGCTAAATACTGAAAAATGGCCTGGCCAGGAAGGGGCTGTAAACATCTGGTCAGCAAGTGGTTTATAATAATATCAATAATAATAGTTTAAGCTTGAGACATTAGCAAAAATTCCTGTACAAACGCTCAAAAAAAGCACCTGAAAAATCACCAAAAACCTTCAGCTTTAGTGTGAATGGGGCCTTATGGCTGTGAAGTATTGTCACTGACTATAGTACTCTTCTATTGCTCTTCTCCATAGGCCTATGAAGAAATGATGGTCCAAGGCATTGTTTGTGCCAGACTGTGTCTGCATGTCTTCTAATGCCCTCTACTCTTTATGGCCAGCTTTATCCTGTAATTTAGCTTTTTCTCAGCAGGGAGGTAAGCGCACTAGGCTGACATGTAAGCAGAAATGAGACATCTGTGTATGAAAATATGGATTGGCAAGTAAGTAAAGGTGTGATTGTCCTCTCAACAGTTACTCGGACCATTTTGTTACTCTTATGTAATTTAACTTGAAATGAACACTTATTAAAAATATTCTGTAATTTTTTTTTAGTGAATCATGTTGTTACAACAAGTCATTTTTCTGTTTTGATAGTCTTTCATCACCGGATACTTTTGTACTTGTGCTGAACAACGTGGCCTATTAGTGTTTTAAAAATAGCTCTAATAGCAGTGTAATCATTTTATGGTTCATTAGCTCTCTGAAGCTTTCATCTTCAGTATCATTTTTAGAGCAGTTGTGACTTGTGATCCATCTCGGTGCACTGACACAGTGACAGCCCTGTCAGGAAGGAATAGGCCTTGGCAGCACCAGCTGCACTCTGCCATTGCAGACCCGAGTCAGGGTAATGCGGTAAACAGATGCAGGAGCAGTCTCATTTAAAAGAGCAATGTCAAAACAAACATAGTGAAGTCACATGCTGCTGACGGTGACATTCTCCCTACCGGGGTCTTTAAGCAAAGTATATGATTGTTTGAACAATTGGGATTCCAGGTTTCTTTCATGTGGACACGTTGTTATGAGCTTTGCTATGGAAAGAAGAGGCACAGGTACTGTCTGACGCACATACCTATACCCCCGGGTACACTGCTCTACAGTTGGCAATGAGCTCATTAGTTAATTTCCCTTGGGATCTTGTCTTGCCAACGATGATGTTAGCTTACTAATATTTTGCTACTTCCTGTGGCTAATTAGCTGTTTTCAGTAGGGCAAAAGCAACAGCATGAGAAATTTCAATGGCAGTTATATATATGATAAAACAAGGCATGAAAACCTAAATTATTAGTTGGTGGAATGATGAAAAAAGGCAAACTGTTACAAATGAGGGACACTGGATTAGACACGTGACTGTCTGAATAACTAAACCATCAGCTGCAGTCACTATTTTGCCAACAATTTTCCATCCAGCTCCTTCAACAAGTCAAATGGGGAATTGACTTGTCAAGCTGGGTGGTTCTGGCAGGAGAACCCACAGATTGAGGTCATCTACAGCCTTCTTAAAACAGGCAGTCCATCCAAAAGTAATATTGTAATAGAAATCGGTGGTGTGCGTCACATGCAAATAGGTCTCCTTTCCACAATTCCCAACTCTGTTCCTGCCCTCTTGGAAGTTTTAGGTGTTAGGGGCCACCTTTGCATGTTCCAGCATCTCATATTGCATTTTCCTTAATATAAACTAATTTCAGCAGATAGAGTGGATAGAGGTAGAGAGATCCACTGTAGAGTGTGCTGTGTTTGGGTTGCCTTCATTTTTAATGACGGCTAACTGAATCTTAAAATAAGAATTGGTTTATTTACAAATGGGGATATACACAAATTCTTATTACAAAAAGGAATATACATACATTCTATTTACAAATAGGGATATACTTAAATTCTTATTACAAATGGGAATATACATAAATTCAATTACAAAAAGGAATATACATACATTCTAATTACAAATAGGGATATACATACATTTTTGTTACAAGGTAATTGAAGAAGGTGTTAAGTAGAGATGAGCCTTAACCCAGTTCGCCTGAGTTAGCCCAAACCTGCTCAAAACTGTGGCCACCACTCCCCCCTCCCAACCCAATCACTGGAATGCAGCAAAGGCATTCCCTGCCCCATTGGGTGCCACTCCCCCATCCCAACCCAATCAGTGGAATGCAGCAAGGGCATTCCCTGCCCCATTGGGACATATATAGCTACGGGATGGGGAATGCACCTCTCCGCAACTGATTAGGCTGGGAGGGGGGTGTGGTGGTCACAGTTTTGAGCAGGTTTGGGCCAACTTAGATGAACTGGGTTTGCATCAAGCCCAGACTCATCACTAGTAGTAAGGGGGGGGGGGGGGGGGCTTTTTTTTTGTTTTAACACAA
>NW_017306311.1:1377064-1381862 GCF_000935625.1 Nanorana parkeri | reverse complement strand
TCAACACAGCGCAGTGACACTATTATTGGTAGGGGGGGGGGGGGGGTCTTTTCTAATTAGCTAACACAATCATTCTCTTTTTAATATGTACATGCCAGGGTCTTTCTATTCCCCTCATGTAGGTCCTGGAAAATTGCATCCTTATTTGCAGAATTAGGAAAGACTTGTCCAAGAGGTCATAATAGATCATTACTGTCCCAGCTTCTGAGTTAGGTTTCTGTGGAGATAATTACACGGGGTGAACGTAAGACCATAATGTCCTTGCCTCCAGCAAGACTGCAACAATACTGAACAGGTTTGGGCTGTAAGGGCCTAACGTCCGATGGTTTAGTAACCCTCAGGCATTGATCCATTCATCGGTGTCACTGCTTAGAAAATCCTTGTATTTTATTTTTTTATAATCCTCATCTGCCTTAATACAAAGTCACATGTTGCTGTTCTTTCAGGAGGCAGATGTTATCTTTATATTTAAGTTATATCATACATATCAATTTTATCAGCTCCAGCAAACACAGCAGGTGTGTAGACTCAGAAACTTGAAAATTGTTGTGGGGTTTAACTAAAGCAAGAGCGAGCTTCCCTGACCGCAGTTCATGGTGATCACGCGGGTTTGTTTAGATAATAAACCTGTTGGCTTGGTTGTCATTGTGCTTTGCACAGATAGAGGCGCTATAACAGGAGCTCTTATAGTGAAATACAGAGAGTTAAAAAGTAATAAATTAGATAAAACAGTTTTAAAACTTATTACAAGCTATTAAATTAAAACTTTTCTTAAAGGCAACGTTTACTATATAGACCATGTTTCATGTTACACCCATATTCAGAATGTAACATGAAACATGGTCACATCTTGAGCCCACACCTGATCTCCGGAATCCACACACACAGCCACATTATACATTTACAAATTATTTGACATGTACTATGAATTGAGAAACTACAAGTAATTCCCAATGGAGTACAAGTGTGGTGACACCACCGCACTTGTAGTCCATTCACACTTCCTCCTGTCCCTGTTACTGAATATATGTAGCTTGGTATAGTCAGGAAATGGTGAAACAGTCTGCAGGAGCCAGAGCATTGCATCCGCGACACACTGACGTGGTTGCAAATCTACTGGCTCCAAAGCAAAATAAATAGATGTACATTTTTTCTTCTATGAATACGTGTGCATTTATTTTATTTTTTTGAAGGTGGACTTTAGCTTTAAGTGTCTTAGAATATAAAAAAAAGTAAGCAGCAGATTTATCAAAACAGAATACAAAATAAAAGCTCTATCTGCCCTTAAATAAAAATGAAGTAAAAAGTTATTTAAACAGGCAAATTAGTTCCAGAGTTAGAGTTACGTTATTTGTCAAGTACTGATGCTGCTATATTTGGTATGAGCATGAAGGACTCAGTGACCTCTGGTCAGATAGGGTTAATTTGAAATATAAATTTGAATATCTGATCGCCTATAATTGGATTAGATTTGTCACTTAATAATTACAGGAGAGGAGACAGCTGAAGATCTAATGCTAATTAATATATTTTCTCCTCAATATAACAAGAGTTTTAATTCCTATAATTGGCATTAAAGGAGAACTATGAGGTGAGTGCTTTTCACTCACCTCATAGTTCTAGCCGACCTGTGACAATGAGACTGTCACAGGTCGGCTCAGTAGATCAGGAGGTGAGCGAACACATACCGGCGTTCGTTCACTTCTCGATCCTGCCACGGCTCTCTGCCGTGACAGGGGAGGGGCTAGATTCCCCCCTCCCCGCTCCGATCTGCCAGCGCTGACTGGCGGAACGGACGGGGGAGGGGGCGGGTACTGCTGCCTCTGCCTCTAGATAGGCAGAGCCAGCTGTCAGTCACGCAGCTGGGCGGATCCCGGTATAATTGTCGGGATCCGCTTCAGCTGCGGCTTCTAAGTATACCGCGAGCAGCAGCTAGCGGTATACTGTGGCGCCTCAGTATACCGCGAGCTACAGCTTGCGGTATACTGAGCCTAGGGTGATGGGAAGACGCTAGTTTGTGTCCTCCCGTTACAAACAATTGTCACTTAAATCTTTAATTTAGGCTAAAATGGCATCTACAAATAACGTCTAAAAATACAACCTATTTGTGTGGACTTTATTCAAGTATTAAAAATTGCATTGACAATGTACAGTGCATCACACTCCAGTACTTGCAAATTCAAATAATGTCATAGGCACACTTTTCACTTTCGTCTTACATTGCAATACTGACACATTTAAAAAACAACAACCATTAATCAAGCACAATAGCATCTGAAAGCAGAACTGATGTATAATTAAAGTCTTCTCCCTGAACAATTAAGAAACAATATATAAGCTGAGAATGAGCATTGTCTCCCCCTGGTGGTGTGTAAATTGTACTGCAAATTAATTTCATTTTATACTCTAGAACTGCTGTTATTTTATGTATTTTATTTTATCCACACTAGTTTACATTTCATATATTTTAAATTCTATAAAATCACAGACAGCAAATTAAAAAAAAACATAAAATAGCTTTTGCTGATGGTTATAATAATCTGTGCTTCCTACAGTAAACTTTGAGCTTACAGTCATAAACATTAAATATTAACTTTTCTCTCTGATATTCTTATTTGGATTGTGATAATGTGACCTTTCTATGCTCTCTATTCTACATGTTTATTTAAAGCTTTTTCATGCACAATATTCAGGGCCAGTTCACACCAATTGCGGTGCGTCCAAGAGCCCTGGCTGCTGGAACGCTCAGCACCGCACAGTGCCTTTTGAGAGCTCTGATTGGGTAAAGGAATGCACCTGACCACAGGTACCAGAGGCACCAACACCAAAGGCCCATTTTTCCACACCTGTGTGACAGGTATATATAATTTGAATTTTTAGAGCGTCCAATGCTGCACTTGTCAAGAATAAATCTGAAGGGTTACGGTGTGAAGGCACCACCAACACCAAAGGCCCAATTTTAAAACACCTGTTGTTACTTTTATCCAACGTCTACAAAAGAGGCACCAGAATTTATCCATAAAAAATCTCTAACCTTGTTCCGAGTGTCCTAAAATGTGGCCTCTTCTTACAGGCTGCCTCCCCAAGTAGTTGTTTACAAGATTAAGGGAGAGCCAATTACCGGCAATTTAAATGTCGTTTTTTTCTTTAGAAATCTCAGTTTTGCTGCAGCAGGTTCTATACATTGTACAGATCCGCCACTTTACAGGCAGGTTAAGGGGACGCCCCCCCCCCTCCCCCCCAGGCAAGAGATTTAAATACATTTTTCATTTTTATTGTTTCACTTTAAGCAATGTTTAAATCACTGCTCCTTTAAAAACGGTATTTTTTAAAAGTGTTTTTTTTCATTGATACATGCCCCCCCGGGGCAGTACCCGAATCCCCATACCCTTTTTATGGCCAATAACTTGCGTATAAGCCTCCAAAATGGGGACATTTGATTTTCCTAGTTCTGGTCCCATTGAGTTCTAAGTTCAAGTTCAAACTTTTTCCATGTTCTAAAGTTCGAATTAGAACCGAACTCAGGTGTGTTCAGCCCATCACTAGTCCAATACACTGTGTATAGAAGGTTGACTTGCGTGGCAAAATGTAGCATGCGTTGCATAATCGTTGTTTTCGCATGCAGGCCCACCCGACGCCTAGCTACCTCTATATGTGCGTGCACGGGGGGCGGGAGACTTAAAACATTTTTGCTTATTTCTTTTTTTATATGACACTTTATTTTTTTTCTAGAACTGTTTTTTTTTTACACTTACTTGCTATAACATAGGGGGATAACAATCCCTCTATGTGATGACTAATATACAATGACAGGTGCTCTTTATGGAGACATCTAAGACCCTCTAATTTACTTAGGGACCCCCAAAGAAGCTGATGTAGCAGAGACCTGCTTCACCAGCTTCTTCTCTGGCTATAGCAGCCAGAGAAATGACAGCTATAAGCGGCAGTGATGTAATGTTCATCGCTTCTGCCTTTAGAGAGAACAGAGGAGAGATCAGCGATGGGGGAATGCTGATCTCTCCTCCCTTCTCAATATAGACAGCTGCTGTGCCGATTCCGTGCCCGCAGTGGGGACAGCGCAGCACAGGATAACCGGCAGCGGCGGCGCAGCAGGGGAGGAGCGTGGCAGCTGAGGAGGGGGGCGTGGCAATGGAGGGGAGGGCCCACACACTGTGAGGTCTATTCACTGAGCTGCCAAAGGATCTAGCCGTAGCTTCGGCTGATCCTTCGGCTAGCTTTGGCCCCAGGACCCCTTCGGTTCAGTAGAACCGAAGGGCTGCTATACGGGCTATTCACTTGAGCCCGTACAGCTCCCAAAGTTGGCCGAGCCGCTCAGTCGAGCCGAAGGTATATGCTTCGGCTCAACTGAGCCGCTGTGAAAGCCAAAGCTGGCCGAATATAGTCATACAAGTGATCAGCCGGCTGTAGAGCTGGCCGAACGCTTGTATGTAACAGCCGGTACCGACTGCTTAGATTCATAGTTACATAGTATTTGAGGTTGAATAAAGACATTAGTCCATCAAGTCCAACCTATTAGGATCTCATTCTAGGAGTACCCGTACCCCTGTATATTACGGTCCCTTAAGAAATCGTCCAAAAGTTTCTTGAACAATTCCACATTATTTGCTGAAATCACCGCCTGTGGCAGTGAGTTCCAGACCCTAACTGATCTTACTGTGAAGAACCCCCTTCGCCCCTTGTGCTGGAATTTTTTTTCCATCAATTTTAGGTGATGGCCTCTAGTTTTTGTAACGGAGTTAATTTTAAACAGTTTATCGCTAATGTTGCTACCACCATT
>NW_017306311.1:1374431-1376631 GCF_000935625.1 Nanorana parkeri | reverse complement strand
CCCCCCCCTCTTCTCCCACCTCTGTCCCTCCTAAACAGGTTATACCCCTCTATATTAGTAGCCCAGTCATGCGTGCTGTCCAGCCAAGTTTCCGCTATACCGACTATGTCGAAGTCCTCTTCAATTAACCTAATTTCAAGCTCCTCTATTTTATTTTCCCGCTGGGAAGTATCCACCGCCTGCCCGTGTTTTTACAATGGGCGGACGGCAACTGCTTAACAGGTTCTCCAGGCTGCTTAATAACAACTGCTAGCTCCAATTATGCAAATGCATTCAACATCTCACCTCCATGAGGTCTCTGACCCCATGCTGGTTATGATAAACAGATTATGTCAATTGAAGCAACATTCCCCATATTTATTCCCAGGTAATTTTTTGAACCAATCATTCTGAATTGAGAAAGCTAGTCGGTTGACCAGCAAAATGTCTTCAAGAACAACACAGCAAGTCCAGTTGCCTTGATTTATCCTTTAAAGATTTAAAAAAAAACATATATTTTTTTTCAATAAGATGGTTCCTGTTTATTTTTTCCCTTTTTAACCCTAATTAGCCCTAATTTTATATATTTTCCGAAAGCCAAGGCCCTATAGAATAAAATGGTGGCAGATTAATTTTTTTTAAGGCTGCACGATATTAGCGCAACTCCTTATCAAACCCCAACATTTAGTGAAAAATGCACTTAAATGCCCCAAAACAAAAAGTCCATAGACAACGCTTTAAAAGCCACCACAGGACATCAGTTTAAAGATACAGTATGTGTAAATATTGGCCGTAGAATTATTGCTCTCAGTCCAGCGTGCGCGGCGATACACAACATGTGTAGCACGATTGTCGTTTTCCTACGTAGGCGCACCCGACATGTGTTTACGTGAAGACGCACGTGCTCGCTGGGCAGGGGAGCTCAGACACCAGAATCGCTTCCAGTGATAAGCAGCCAACAGTCAGCTTTACACATGTAAACAGAGTCTGTTTAAAGGGGCCCGCTGCCAATGACGTATGACATATGTCGGTGGCAGCAAAAGGGTTCAATTCAGTCTCAAAACCCTCCTGTGATCACACACATGAAGGTTAGCATCCAATTGGTTAACTATATTTGATTTGCTTGAAATCACTAAATATGGCTGCCTTATATACATATAAAATTATATAAAAAAACATAGAAGAGTGAAGGCAGAAAGACATCAAGTGACCCATCAAGTCTGCCCCTTTTTTAAACATTTGGGGTTTTTGTCTATCCATAGGCCTGTTTATCCAAATATGTTTAAATTCACTAATTCGTTATTGGCTTGGCTTAATACCTTTGCTGAAGTCTTCTCCAAACCTCCTCTGCTCTTTCGGTAAAATAATAGTTTCTGCGGTTAGTTTTGAACTTTTCTCCTGCTATTTGAGGTCATGTTCCCATGTTCTTCATCTCAGCTTCATTTGCCCGCTGGAACCTTTTTTCAAACCCTTTATGTTTTTAAAGGTTTCAATCATGTCCTCTTTCCCTTCTGTCCTTGAGGCTATACATATTCATTTCCTGAAGACTCTCCCAAAATGTTAGTTTACAAACAATTTAAAAGAAATTAGGTTAAATCATGTCCAGATTATTACAATGATTTACATTGGCCTGGCCACATTCACACATACTAGGGATTGATGTCTGCCTGCTGAGTGTATGTATACCATTATTGCTGGTTGGATACCTATTCTCTACTATGCTAAGAATAATTCTTGGCATCATTCCTTATTCATGTAATATCTAGTACAATGTACACCTGGCCATTATCTACTTGTTTGATTTTTAAAGTATCTGTAGCTGCTCCTAATCAGAATATAAGGTAATATCAATGTTGTATATTGAGAGTAATTTTCATCATGACTTTTTACAGCACATATTTGCTATATATTAGTATATAGAGCTGGTAATTGTTAGTTTCTCTTTTTATTGATATTTAAGTATACAAGTTACACTCTATATGCAATGAAATTACTTTGTGCATAGTGGCCTCTTTCTGGTATGTCTGATTTTCTTCTATAATACAGCAAATAAAGTAAAAATATGGAATGCGTGTCTTCATTTGTCTGGCAGAAAGGCTTTGCATACTGTCTATCAAGTGTCATCAGGAGAGGAGTAAGGGGTAAAGTAGAATGTTGGTGCTGTTGGGAAATACAAGAAAAATGTCCAATTGTATGGGGGCAGGGGGTGGGCAAGGAAGAG
>NW_017306311.1:1373882-1374328 GCF_000935625.1 Nanorana parkeri | reverse complement strand
CAGGAATTGGTATTCTATAGTGAAGGTGAACTCATACTAACATTACATCTTTGTTTTTGGGTTAAGTTATACTTTAATCCACCACTGTATATATTATATATTACATTATATTATATCCCAATTAAATCTCAACAGTTTCCGGGTATTGTTACACTGTATTGGGAGGGATGCTGTCACCAGGTAGTGACATTTCGGGTTTTTCACTTGGTCTCTTCCAGGGAGTTTGGTGTTACCCAGATTAGAGTCCCTCACCTTCACCTTTAAAGGAGAACTATGAGATGAGTGATTTTCACTCACCTCATAGTTCTAGCTGACCTGTGACAATGAGACTGTCACAGGTCGGCTCAGTAGATCGGGAGGTGAGCGAACACATACCGGGTTCGCTCACCTCTCGATCCTGTCACAGCTCTCTGCCGTGACAGGGGGAGGGGCTGGATTCCCCTCTC
>NW_017306311.1:1332781-1371750 GCF_000935625.1 Nanorana parkeri | reverse complement strand
GCTGACTGGCAGAACGGACGGGGGAGGGGGCGGGTACAGCTGGCTCTGCCTCTAGATAGGCAAAGCCAGCTGTCACTCACGCAGCTGGGCGGATCCCAACGTCCAGGTCGGGATCCGCTCCGGCGTCTCAGTATACCGCGAGCTGTAGCTCGCGGTATACTGAGCTTAGGGTAACGGGAGGACGCTAGTTTGTGTCCTCCCATTACCCTAAGGAGAACTATGGGGAAAAACACTGACCCCATAGTTCTCCTTTAATGTCAGGGCCAATGTCCCCATCTGTGTTCCACCAAATTATTTCTCCACAATCTGATAACCTAATCCTCAGCAGCTATCACTGCCAATCTCACCTCTCCTGAATACAGTGCTCTAGCAGCTCATATGCGTAGAACATGGAATGTCCCTCTGTGTTCCTTCCTGCAGCCTGGGCTATGAATTGGCTGGTGATTTTGGGTAGTGCTGTCTAGTGATACAAAACATGTGGGACTGTCACTTGCACTTTTCTACAATCTATGCTGAAAAAAAAAATTATAATCACTGTTAAAATTATCCTAAAACTTCCTAAAATATGGCACATTCAAATGTGCCCAGCTCTGTTGCTCTAAAGGTGGCCACACACACATAGATAAGATCATACAATCGATCATTCAGTGCGACTAAAAATATCTAATTGAATAAAAATCATAAGCCAAAGGTCGTTGTTTGACCAATTAAGTGAGCTCTCGGTCAATTTGCCAGTACAATTGGCTGTGGCGGAGTTTCAGTGGTTGCTTTATAAAAAAAAAATCTGTGTCTGTCGAGAGAATCGACCATAATTCAGATTGATCAAGTGATCTTTTTCAACAAACGTTTACATTTATAACCGTTATTTTCGATGAATATTTTCAGTTGTACCCAAACCTTTCACAAGTCATTATGTGTATGGCCATGTTAAGACACAAAAAGTGAAGTTACAGCATATCGACATTCACAGAAAAACCTCACTGGACAAATGTCAAACATGTTTATACTAAGCAGTTTTGAATCCCAAAAGAAGAAACAGAAAAACAGCAAAAACAGGAAATGTCTGCCCAGTATTACCATAAAGGAAAGGACCTCTGTGTTCCTTCCTGCAGCCCGGGCTATGAATTGGCTGGTGATTTTGGGTATAACTATGCATGGCTGGTGGTATAATTTAAATCTGGCCCCAAATTAGCTGCATGATGTACAACTATAGCACATACTATTATTATTAGTATTATTAGTAATAATAATATCCATGCAAAAACACAACTTCTGTTATGCAAAATACCTTTTTAAGACCACAAATATGACATAAATAGAGAACCCACTGTAGTAAAAAAAAAAGAACCCCCTATAGTAAATAGAGAACCCTCTGTAATAGAGAACCCCCTCTAGTATATAGTGTCTCCCCTGTAGTAAATAGTGACCCCCTGTAGTAAATAGACAACCCCCTGCAATAAATAGTGTCTCCCCTGTAGTAAATAGAGAACTCCTTGTAGTAAATAGTGACCCCCTGTAGTAAATATAGAATTCTATACAGTAAATAAAGAACTTCCTATAGTAAATATTGACTCTTCTGAAGTAAATAGTGACCCTCCGGTAGTAAATAGAGAACCCCCTGTAGTAAATAATGACCATCCCATAGTAAATAGAGAACCCCTGTAGTAAATAGTGACCGTCCTGTAGTAAATAGAGAACCCCCTGTAGTAAATAGAGAACCCCCTGTAGTAAATAGTGACCGTCCAGTAGTAAATAGAGAACCCCCTGTAGTAAATAGTGACCCTCTTGTAGTAAATAGAGACTCCCTGTAGTAAATAAAGAACGTCCTATAGTAAATAGTGACCCTTCTGAAGTAAATACAGAACCCCCTTTAGTAAATAGTGGCCATCCTTTAGTAAATAAAGAACTTCCTATAGTAAATAGTGACCCTTCTGAAGTAAATGGAGAACCCCATGTAGTAAATAGTGACCATCCTGTAGTAAATAGAGAACCCCCTGTAGTAAATAGTGACCCTCCTGTAGTAAATAGAGAACCCCCTGTAGTAAATAGTGATCCTCCTGTAGTAAATAGAGAACCCCCTGTAGTAAATAGTGACCCTCCTGTAGTGTAATTAAAGAAAACCTATTATAAATATAAACATAGGAGTTGCCTTCTAATAATGCTTGTTGACTGACTGTCATGCTGACCCTGGAGCAAAGCTGCAGATCAGGAAAGTCAGAGAGAAGTTTGAACTCCTCATCAATATACTTCACTTTGCAATGTAAACACTCTCTAAGGCTGGATTCACTCTGATGTGGTGTGTTAACATATTATGCCACTTGTTAACATGGATTGTTGTAAGGCAGTCCATTTATTTAAATAATTTGCCTAATGCACCAAAACGCACCAATAGAGGTGAAAGCACAATTTTTTTGTAATGTAATGAGAACTGGCAGTGCGGCACTAGGGGTGAACACGGGGTCGCGACCCACTTTTGGGTCACGACCCACCAGTTGAGAACCAATGCTTTATAGTAACCACCATCAAATGAATGCCTCAACTTCCCCATTCTTTTAGATTGTAAGCTCTTGCAAGTAAATGCTCTCCAGCCTTGACATTTTTTATAACTGACCATTGCATATTATTAACTACCGATTATATATTTTGTGAACCCCAGTCTTTAAAGTACTGCAGATTCTGCTGGCACGCTAACATTTAAATCCTGGTAGTAATAACAATATTAATAATTGCAATAACAATATTAATAAAAATAAAATGAAACATTATTAATATTATTATTATTATTATTATAATAATACTTGAGTTACTGTTATGCCACCACTAGATGGTGGTGGAAGACAATATTCATCACTATTGTTCAGTCAACTGAGAAGATTTGATTATCTAAATAATTTATACACCATTATAAAAAGCCCCACAGTGGACAGTCAGCATGTACTAATTACAAATGAAAAGTCTCCAGAATGAACAGTGTGTATTTAACATAAGTCCATAGAAAATGATGTGTTACAGTTGTAGTTAACACTGGAAAAGAGTAGGCTAGGGGGTTGTACAGCTATGTTGATAAGGAGGTTGAACACACTTGGGAGGGACTGAAGGAAGATCAGCAGACAGCAGATTGCTATTAAGAGTGAGCATCACTAGCTCACAGAGCCAGAGCTCCAGAAGTGAGAATTTACCAGGTACGGACAGATCTGCTTAGAGTACAGGGATCCCACTCATTAGAGAATGGATGGTCAAGAGATGTCTTCTCCTTCCAGGACTGACTCTTCAGAGGAGCTCAGCTCATCCCTGCACATGTCAAAAGGCATGACAATATTTCTGGATGTAAGTATGACTTTGGAATTGTATATACCAATATTTATTTATGTCCTTCATAATGTGTAGATTGTATTATATTCAGTACATGCAAAAGATGCTATTCTTATTTAAATCATTTCCAGGACGGGACACTTTACTGCTGAGATGGTCAGGAGTAATTTTGTCTTAGGACCAAGGGACTCTTCATTTCCCATTACGTCTTCTGCTTCTACAAACCTTTTAGCATTTAAGAACAATCTTCAATAACTCTTCATTTAAAAAGCATTCAGGATATGAGACGATGATTTCATCTGAATGTAAAGGGTGCCAAATGAAGAATTTAATTTGAAATCTGTAAATATTTTAAGTGAAAACATTTTAGAGGCAAACCTTCAAATTTCAAGAATGTCCCTGAAAACTAGGCATTGTTATGTACTTAGTGCAAGGGAATACTTTGCTTTAGTAAAACTAACTGGTATAGTAAGGCAGACATACAGATATGGTGACTATTCAGGTGCCTAGATTGATAATATTTGCCCAGTCGGGATGACCATTCACCCTAAACGTCTGCAAATTTGGCTTTGACTGCAATCTTTCTACTACCTGGCATTTTTTTTGAGAATGCTCAGGCAGAAACTTTTCATCATGTTGGACCATCTAATGCTATAATTTTCCATCTCACCATGCAAAAATACAGTCTTTTTCAATAAAAATTATTTGTTTTTTTCCAATCAGATTTAAGCTTGCAGAAATCAGGCTAATGAAATGGGATTTCTGATTGGTGGCACTAGGATATAATTCTTTACCTTTAAAAAAAAAGTCAGACAGTGTTACAGCAGCATATTAGGTAAAAGATCATAATACAAATGTATCTCACCAGTCATCATTTCCACTATTTAGAATGTCTGTATACTGTATGGCACCTTATCAGATTTGACACTTACACTAATACACAAACACGTACCTGAATATCGGAATATGCAGAAATGACCAGGATCAATCTTCTGCTGCCTGCCCACTTCCTACACCTCATGTACAGTGCGTACAGAATTATTTATCATGATTATCAGTGCAGTAACTGTATATGCGCTATTTTATAAACCTTTGAAATCATATATGTATTTTGTGTATTTAGAGAGGATACGTGGAATCAAATCTATATTAATGATTAAAAAAGTAGATAAAATAATATTCATCTGAATATAGTTTTTAACCTTTAGAGACTTCAAACATGCAGACAGATTTCATAAAATCTGTATATAAATAAAAAAAATAATTATAATAGTCCTGTTGTGTCTTTATTTTGTCTTTTTTTTTTTCTTTAGAACTAAGCCCATACATTCTCTTTTTGTTGAATGTAAAAACAGATATCATTTAAAGTACTCTTTAAAGCTACCTTATGGGGGTTGTATAAAAATTCTAAGTATACCTTTGTTGATGACCTGCAATATACAGGTGAAACTCGAATAATTAGAATATCGTGCAAAGTTCATTTATTTCACTAATGCAACTTAAAAGGTGAAACTAATATATGAGATAGACTCATTACATGCAAAGCAAGATAATTCAAGCCGTGATTTGTCATAATTGTGATGATTATGGCTTACAGCTCATGAAAACCCCAAGAACCCCAAATCCACAACCTCAAAAAAGTCGATTATTACATGCAATCAATAAAACAAGGTTTGTACATAGAACAATATCGGACCTCTGAAAAGTACAAGCATGCATATGTACTCAGTACTTGGTTTGGGCCCCTTTTGTAGCACTTACTGCAATTACTTTTGCACAATATTCTAATTATTCGAGTTTCACCTGTAGATGTGGAACAGAATTTATAATGTAACATGCATGATAAAGCGTGGCACAAAATCTACACCATGCACCAAACACCACTTACTAAAAACTCTAAAAATACTAGCTAGATGATAGAACTCCATCAAAATGACCTTTTTGGGTGCTGATGCTGCACAATAGTCATGTATTTACATTTGGTGGGAAAGTGAAAAAATAAGACCCGATCCCAATATTGGTTCTATCTGTTTACTTATCAAACTCAAACGGTTTAAGCTTCAAACAGATTTCAATATTTTTACAATAAATGCAAAGATGTTAATCCAGAATGTTGTACTATATTGTACTGTACTATTAACGGGTCAGTCCATCCAAAATGATAATTTAGTTTTTGGTAGATGCTGTAGAGTTAAAGTGACACTAAACTCTGGAATTAAAACTGCATTCAAGTACCTTAACTATTAACAAAAATGTATCTTAATTGTGTATCACTCGGCTGTAGATCCTCAAATCTTCTCTGAATTGGTGCTGACACTGTCCTTCCTTCTGGAGGGTGGCTACTTTTGTTCTTCATGGTCCCTGTGTGTGTTGTAAAGTATCCACCACCCCAAGCTCGCTCCTGTGATAGACTAGAATCTCAATACAAATTAGTGAACTAAACGTGAGATTGTGGTCCATAACAGGAGCGAGCTTGGAGTGGTGGCTAATTTACAACATACACGGGGACCAAAAGTAGCCACCCTCCAGAAGGAGGGACAGTGTCAGCATGAATTCGGAGATGATTTGAGGATCTACAGCCGAGTGATACAGAAATAAGATACATTTTTGTTAAGACTTAATGTACTTCAATATTTTTTTTAGGATTTAACTCCTGAGTTTGGTGTCACTTTAAATTGCTTGACTTTCGTGTATCTTGTTGGGATTCAATTGTTTAGATTTCTGATTTTCAATTCCTGGTTCTGAACACCGGCTGTGGTCATTCAGAGCTGTCATGCTGTTTCATTGACTTCAATACTTTGAGTGATTGCTCTGGAACAAGTTTTCAGATCAGGCGTTCTAATTTCACATGCAAGTTCCATGGCTCAGAAAATAGTTAAGCCGGAGACCGTTAGACAACTTGCATTTCCTCTACATTCCTTTCAGTACAGTTCTATTTCTACTTCATCAATGTATGAGTGAAATATGGGTGCTGTCACTGACCATATTCCTTCAGAAATGCACTATTTACTATAAAACTCTGTTGAAGCAGGATTCAATATTTGGTGACCTGGAATAAGTATGAGGATTTAGCTTTGACAGTCTACATGCTCGTTCCAAGCCAGAGATTTTTTTGCAAGTTAGAATTTTTCTTAGAAAAGAGTAATAACCATCACTTCCCATGTCTGAAGCACTCATCACCTAGAGTCTAAAGCAGCATTTTCCAAGCTTTCTTTTTAGTCACGGCACCCTTTAAAAGTATGTAAAATCTTGAGGCACCCCAGTCTAAAATGTTATGGATTTTAAGGGGGGACTCCATGCAAAAAAAAAAGGTTTCCCCTTGACACTGAATTCCCCACTTAAATCAGGAGCCCCCTTCCCTTCAGAGGCCCTGCACTTTCACATGAGAGTACCCCCTCGCACCAGGAGCCCCCACTTTTTACATCTGAGGACCCCCTCTCATAATGAGAGCCCCCTTCACATTAGAGTCCCTCTTTGCATATCAGAGCCCCCCTTCACATCAGCAGCTCTCTTCATATCAAAAGCTCCCCTTCACATCAGTAGGATTTTGAGGCCCCCCTGAGGAAGCCAGAAGGTGCCTCAGGGTGCCATGGCACCCTGGTGAAAAAAGGGTGGTCTAGAGTCTTAGAGGGGCTAAGGAATCATAGGACCCCATGCAAGGTAGCTGCTTTGGCCCTCCCATCCCTTTGATTGATATTTATATTGATAAGCATTGCAGTAGGATGGCCACCCCATCAGGCACCAACTGCCTGCAAGATCATCCTGGCAGGCAGGTGCACAGTCTTGACCAATTCGCTCACCCCCTGGTGTACTGCAGATGCCACAATGCTAGATTCCCTAGTCCTAAACTCCTTGTGCCTTGTGGATAATCTGGGTCTACCCTTAAAGGAGAACCATGAGGTGAGTGATTTTCACTCACCTCATAGTTCCAGCCGAACTGTGACAATGAGACTGTCACAGGTCAGCTCAGTAGATCGGGAGGTGAGCAAACACATACCGGCGTTCGCTCACCTCTCGATCCTGTCACGGCTCTCTGCCGTGACAGGGGAGGAGCTGGATTCCCCGCTCCCATCCTCCAGCGCTGACTGGCGGAACGGACGGGGAGGGAGCGGGTACAGCTGGCTCTGCCTCTAGATAGGCGGAGCCAGCTGTCACTCATGCAGCTGGGCGGATCCAGACATAATTGTCGTGATCCGCTTCAGCTGCATCGTCTCAGTATACCGCAAGCTGTAGTTAGCGGTATACTGAGCTTAGGGTGACGGGAGGATGCTAGTTTGTGTCCTCCCGTTACCCTAAGGAGAACTATGGGGAAAAGCCCTAACCCCATAGTTCTCCTTTAAAGAGCCTATTTCTCTTTCAAGGTTCATGGGTGCACTGCAACTTCTGTAAGCCTTTGCATGTCCGACCAATCTTAGGGGAGAGTCGATTGTCTGCCTTGGATTTTCCAGAATGATCCCACAGCTAGTTTAAGGAAATATAGTATGCTTTTATGCATATTTTATATTTTATTTATATCATAAAATGCAGTTTAAAACATTTTTGTTGCTTTGGTCAGGTAAGTATAAACTATATTGAAAAATACATATTTTGATCCTTATCTGTTTTGTTGAATAAAGCCTGTTGTTTACAGGACACACTAGCTCAAGCTGAAATTCACACAAGAAAATCAATCAGAGCAGTGACCCCGCTCCTCTTCACCTTCTGTTAGCTCAGCCCAGCTCTGAAAGAAGACACATCTGCTGTGCTCTCTTTAGAAACACCATAAATCCAGTGTCATGGGTGCACCTTGTAATAATAATAATAAAAAAATTATTTTAAAAATGTAAAAACGTTTACACTTTATTCTTTTACACTAAACTCCTCCAATTCACCCTGTACCCTCTGTGAACTGAACCACAACACCCCTTACCCGAGCTTCTTCCTTATCTCTGTAACAAAGCCAAGTTTGTACTTCTCCTCAGCGGGACTCCTCATCGGCACAGGCCACATCTGTACGCTGAGACCTTATAGACTTGTATGGGGCCATATTTGCATGCAGCACCAGCATTTGGAATGCCTCAATACAAGTCTGTATAGTTGTGTTATATCTTAGTATGGTCAAACACAGTTCAATAAAAGCAAGTGATGTGAGCATCCCTTTCAACAAACGGAGCGTATCAGGTCTGATTAATTATAATGAGCACTTCTTGGCTTTAGAAGCACTGAGTTTTGCACAAAGACTGCATGACGCATGTTGGAAAAATATTTCTGTTTTCTTTGTGAACTTTCTCTTTAAAGTAGAGAAAAAGCCACACACCTTTTGCCACATCCTTGCCCAGTGATTTTAATTACATATCTAACCATGTATGATCAGCCTTAGGCCCTATTCACATGGGGCATTCTGGTATTCCTGCGGCAAGAACCTATATATTCCTGTGGCAGGAATCCCAGATGACCCATTCAGATTCGGCCACTGCACCCATTCAAGTAAATGACAGGGTGACAACGGCAACATCTGTCAGCGGCAGCCCGCATTTAATCGTACCTGGTACAATTACATGCAGTTTGAAACAGATGATTGTTGCTGGAAGCATCTATCCTGTGCCCAGCTACAGTCCTCTATCCCAAATCGCAAGTATGATTACATGCGGACTACCGCTGACAGATGTGGCCGCTGTCACCCTGTCATTTACTTGAACAGGTACAGCAGCTGCGTCTAAATGGGGACTCCTGACGCAGGAATCTGGATCTTGCTACAGGTATCCCGGAAGTCCCCATGTGAACAGAGCCTTTGAGTGGCCGTACACTGTTATAATTTTGGCCAATTCACAGTTGGTGGTCCTACCGCCTTAACAAAAGTCAACTACTTAATCAACTTATCAAGCAGCCAAACCAATCATCTACAGTCACTGTTCAGGTATTCTAATAGTGGCAGGCACCAGATGTGAAAATGCCATAGCCAAAGTGAAAGATTCTTCCAGCCATGCTGTTTAGGAAGGACAGGGGAATCCGTTAGGTTTTTATAGTTCTATTAGTGTATGGCCAGCTTTACACTGATTGTTGAGCCTAGTTGTTTCGAATAACTAGGTTGTATTGAGATATATGAACTTGTCCACTCACCTGTTTTGTCTTCTTGTCAAACCTACTATTGTCTTCTACTGCTGTTATTTCAAATGCATTCATCACCATTAAGGAATAATTCAGGCTCAGTGCAATGGAATTAATGAAAATGAATAATTGCTAAATTAACTATTAAATGTACAGATTCATGCTCTTTCTTTGACAATTGACCTAGATGTTGTAACAATAAAAATTAACTTTATAAAAATGATATTGGCAGTATGGGTTTATGGCTGTTTATACGGCTTTCAGAGCCTTCGCCTTTACACACACGCATGCATGCACATACACACACACACCACTCCACCCCAACACAAAAAACTCCTAAAGTCTTGTTGCCTGGGTTCTATACATTCTTGATAACAATGAGAATGCCCCGAGAATGG
This sequence comes from Nanorana parkeri, assembly GCF_000935625.1. Taxonomy (NCBI): domain Eukaryota; kingdom Metazoa; phylum Chordata; class Amphibia; order Anura; family Dicroglossidae; genus Nanorana; species Nanorana parkeri. The sequence continues at coordinate 1,361,953 of NW_017306311.1, read as the reverse complement.
CAATACCATTGTATATGAATAATGCAGTGACCAAGAACAAATCAACTATAATGTAAGGGAGGGGGAGATAAAGGAATGCGTGGTAGGAAATCATGTTTCCTCTTTCTATCTCTTTCTAGCACATGTTTCTTCCCCTTTTCTATTTCTTTCTCCCCCTTTGCTCTCCTTCCCTTGCTCTTACTCGCGCTCTTCTCTCATCTATATCTTCATACTTCCCCTTTACACATCTTTCTCTTCCTTTCATGTTTCCTATCTCTCTCTTTTTCTTGCCTTCACATATTTCGTTCTTCCTTTTCTTTTATCATTTGTATAAAGTTATTTCTTTCATTGTTTTATTGACAGTGTCCTGGCTCTTCTTCCTTCCCTCCTTCCTTCCATTTATCCTCTTCTCACCCACTCCCCACCTTTATATTTTTGCCATTAAGCTGTCACACATATCCAATGTAGAGCAGGTGACAGCTATGTCACTAACAGGCTGCTTGCCCAGGAGGCTTAAAACAAAAATCCCAAAACAATACAGACATGTACAGGAATTAGGATTTCAACTTTAAAAATGTGGAATTTGCTTAGAATTCTATTTTTTAACAAAACATGCCTGTAATGCTGATTGGCTAGAGGGAAACGGTCCAATTACTTTTCTTTACAGATGAGCTGAGATTGCCTTATATTTGATCACTGAGCATATCTCCTCCTCCTCTGCACAGATGGAATGTTTCTCGGTGTCCTCATGTCTATACACAGTCTATGCTCAGTGTATAGAGCGTGATGACACTAGTATCCTTAGACTTCTGCAGCAGAGGGGGAGAGACACTTGAGACCCCGGTCTAAGAATAAGCCGGCTCGGATGGTCTGATGAGTATAACTTTTTTTTTTAGCACCTAGACACAAACGAGCACTTAGGGGGTAACCCTACTGCAAGGCTTAATACAATTTTTTTCTGGAGTTCTTCTTTAAGAAGATGATATTCCTCATTTCAATTTAGACATTAGAGTTAGCAAGTCTGGAGGTGTTTTAATTACATTTTAGTAGTGGACAAATACTATCAAGCACTTCAGAAACAAAACTGGACTTCCCATCAAGACTCAAATCTGTTGTCCCATAGATGTCCTATTCCAGGGTGTTTCCTATTGGCAGGCTAACACCTGCTGAGTATTGCTCTGTACCCAACAAGCCATGACAATGCTCTAATTGGAGCAATCAGATGGGAAGTAACATTGCAGGCAGACAGGGTTAGTGGAAGCAGCTTGGCAACTTTGGCATAACAGTGTATCTAAAAGTCTATTTGGTCCAGTGTCAGTACCAAGACTCATACAGGTTTTAATAAAACAAAAAGCTATTAAATATTAAGAAGCACATCCAACATCTGCAAGAATAAAAATATTCTGCACTTGTTCACAAATGCTTAACTGGGTAATTAGTATTAATATTTCATTAACATAGTAAAAAGTGACATAGCATGTTTCATTTGCTCTGGCTGATTACTCTCCCTTTATATATTTCAAATGATGACCTATTACCTTAAAGGGGCAAGAAAGTGCCACAGTCCTTTTCAAGTCAATGATATTGTATCTCTCTGCAGAGAACAAGCTAAGGGGTCATTCATACGGGTGCCCAGATCCTTACATCCTTGAAGGGTGTGTTTACGTGTGTTTACGCAAAAGGGGAGGCACAGGGGTTCCATGCATCCGCCTGTTAAAATCAATGACAGGCTATGGCTGCCAGGATCTTCATACACATTCCAGTGTCTACATCCATACGGGGATGGATGCATGGCTCTCAATGCAGCCTGTCTGCGTCCACAGCTGTGCATCCATCACGGTACAATTATAAACACTGTGATGTATGTGAAGATCCGTGCATCGGCAGCCTGTCATTGATTTTAATAGGGGGCTGCATGGAACACCTGTGCCTTCCCAGGTCCGTAAACACAGCCGCCTGCACAGATGTATGGATCTGTGTGCCGTTGTGAATGAGCCCTTAAAGTAGAACTGTGGCCTGGCTATGGACATTCAAATATTCTTATTTTCTTAACAAGCCGCAATTAATAAGCCTTAACTGACTTTTGTAGCTGGAGACACTACGGAATAATTGATTTTCAAACTTTGCAGCTGAAGCTCTTTGTAGCTCAGCCCCCTCCCCCATACCAGGCTACTAATTTCTAATTTTAAGACAAAGCCTGTGCGCAGGAAGAAGGGCGAGCAGAGTGCTGAGATCTGAATTTGAGAATTAATTGCTCTGCAGTGGCTACATAGGTCATTGAGAGTTTATTTTAAAGCTTATTTACTGCTTGTTAATAATACATATTTATATGTCCATAGTCTAGCCACAGTTCTACTTCAGAACTGTGAACTAATTAAACTGTTCTGGACCTCAATTACACAGAGTTTTTTCTTGTTTTGCTGGCCTATCCTGTATTAATTCTTTTAACATTGTGTAAATAACCATATATAAAATGACTGTATTTCTGCTGATGATGAAAAAAATATTTGGCTGATAAGTATGCAGGAAAAAAAGTTGCCTCTTTGGCCCTACTGCCCATAGGCACAGGGCTACTTTGGCTAATGGTACATCCAGCCTTGTCATAAATGCAGTACATGGTACAGATTTGCAAGGTCACCAACGTAGAAAACTTTTGTCACTGCAGGGAGAAGGTAAGTAGTATATACTGTACATATGCAGCTAGCACCGATTATTATACTTCTTATATCATGCCAGGAAGGAAAGGACATTCATGATCAATTGTACCTTGTAGTAATGGGTAAAGTAATTTTGGTGTAATTGATTTTGCATTAAAATTAAACATTTTCCCATTTGTGGTGTTTGTCTAAGTGAAAATTGTCAATGTTGTTACTTGAGCTGCTTAGGTGACGTTTACTTTAAAAAAAACTATTTTTTAATTTAGCTTCTATATATAGGGCAGTTTAGTTTTTATATCACTCAGTGTTCTTTGCATTTATATTTTGTTATACCTTTTATATGTTTATATATACAATATATTTGTTATTTGTGTACTTTTTCTGCTATTGTTTTAAATGTTTTATTTTATTCTTTTCACTGTCTGTATTTTTTCTTTCTGTGAAAAGCAACAAAAAATAATGAGGCTTAAGGGGCCATTTCCTGCCCAGGGGTCCATTTAAAAACCATTGCCTTTTTTTCGTCTTCTCCATTGACTCTAATGCCTTTTTCCAAAATGAAAAAAATTCAGGGCAATGAAAACTCTTACATTTGCTTATCCTTAGTAGCTGGCCGGATCTCTTGGCTCCCACCCATAATTTCCAAAGTAGGGATGGCTACTAAGATGTACACACTAAGCGTGTAATCCCTACTACACTGGGATTGTGTATGTGTGTGTGGTGTGTGTGTGGTGTATGTGTATGTATGTATATATATATATATATATATATGTAAAAAAACAAAAACGGAGTATTGCAGTGTGCAATGATACCTTTCTTATAGGACTAACAAAAATATATAAAAAAGACAAGCTTTCGAAAGTTGACCTCTCTCCTTCAGAGTTGACCTCTCTTCTTCAGGTCAGAAGCAATAATAGTATTGCTTGTTGACCTCTCTTCTTCAGAGTTGACCTCTCTTCTTCAGGTCAGAAGCAATACTCAAAAGCTTGTCATTTTTATATATTTTGTTAGTCCAATAAGAAAGGTATCATTGCACACTGCAATACTCTGTTTCTTTTTGGTTTTTTTTACATCTTGTCTACTGGACTAATACAGCTTACCCATACTACCTCGTGGGTAATTTAGGAGTTGCTGTACTTTTTCAGCCTGTTCAAGATTGTTAAAAAAGATGTCAAATGAAATGTAATTGGAATGAATAAATCTGTCAGTACCCGAGATAGTAATTTCTTTTTTTCTTTTATTTTCAGATCCTGAGACGAGCAGACAAAAATGGTAAGAACATGACAGCATTAAATATGAAAGGAATATCAGTAAATAAGTAATGATATATTTATGGCTTTTGTAGCTAGCCTGGGGCTTGGAAGGGTAACGGTTTATTGGAGAGAAATATATATCGCTGATCATTTAAACAATGACTAAACTGAACTAATTTTAGAGTCAGATATTCTTTGGGGGATTTTGGATATACTGTCCTCATTTGTGTAAAAAGGAGACCCAAAAGGTGTTGACCACTGAAATTAGTCATGGGTTTAATTTTTTTAGGTTGCCCTAGAAAAAAAAGAGTTCTGATTGGTTGCTGTGGAAAACTTTAAATGTATAGGATCAGCCTCATGGCTTCTGTTAGTCAGACCACAACAGCACTGCACTGGCCAACAATTAAATGATAAAGACCAAATATGAGTCTTTGTTTATGTGCAAGGGCGGGGAATACCATGGCCACAGCTAATTGGGCTGGTACTGACAGCTTCCTTCCAGCTTCACACAAACTCAAGTTCGGCTTGATCCCGTGCATATCCCAACATCTCTATAAAACTACAGGGCATATCCCACATACATACAGTATGCTATGGAATTGAGTAAGGGGGGGTTGTTCTGTAGTCCTATAATAATCTGTCTTAGGTTGACAAATGTGTTCTTCCATAGATACATACAATAAGTGAGCATTTTCACCCTAGGACAGGAAATGTATTACAGGCAGGATCAGCAGGTGAAGAAAAAGTCTAAAAAACGAATGCAGCGCCAACATCTATGGACTAGTAACCTGCAATATATTATATGTTTGTTCTTGGGTTTAGATAAGTTTGAAGTGCAACATTAAAGAATTACCATTTTTTTATTGAAAGCTATTGTACTTTATGTTATGTTGCAATACAATCAGATGGAGTTGATATGAAAAGTGTCAGCTATCTGTCCTACATACAAAAGCAGGATTTCCTTTTTAGCTGAAAATCCCCTTGATAACACTAAATAATTAAAGTAACACAACGGACGCTTTCCATAGGAGAAGCTGATTCTAACAGGTAATATACCAAACCGCTGAGTTGGGCAAGGCAGAAGGGTGGAATTGGAAGTCACAAGGTACCTAGGGCAGATTCATATTGTTTGATTCTTGACCAACAACTGCATGGGTTGAATTGATTCAGGTGAATGTGCTATACCTAGTAATTCCTCACACTATGCTTTCATAGAGATGATGATTTATAAGCTTCTTCTTATCTTCATATTATATTCTTATACTAATTAAAACGAAGAAGCAATCAATCTAGAAGTTGAAGGCATTCTTGCACATAAAACTATTCAGATAAAGTAAATCGTAGGGCAAAGGGGACGGTGTTATGTAGACATGTGCGATTCGTTTCGTTCCGAATCGAAATTCGGACGAATTTTCGGAAATTCGGACATTCGGATGTATCCGAATTCCGACTTACAGATATAACTAATGCAAACGAATCCGAATTTCCATTTCCGAAATTCGGTAGCGGTAGTTCGAACGTTCGTTTCGTTTTCTGTTCTAATTCGTTTCTTATTCGTTTCTTATTCGTTTCGTTCGTTGGAGCAAAGTGACATTAGAGAAGGAGAAAAATATTTTTCCCCCCTCAAATGTCACTTTGCTGCAAACGAACGAACGAAACGAATAAGAAACGAATAAGAACAGAAAACGAAACGAACGTTCGTACTAACGCTACCGAATTTCGTCCGAATCCGAATTCCGAATCCGAATTGACTTTCACACCCGAATCCTGAAAAACGAAATAACACAAATCCGAATTTAAAACGAAACGAAACTAAACGAATTTTTTGGCAGTGCACATGTCTAGTGTTTTGTAATGAGTGCCACACCCCTGATAGTTTGGTTAGAAGGAGACAATGTGGAAAAGTGGGGTTTTTTAAGCACTTTGAACGACACTTTGCAACCGTGTTTTTATATAAAAAGTATACATTTTATTCAATACATAGTTAAAATAGAACAAAAATCAGTAGTAAAAACCATAGGAGAGAACACCTCTAATCTCCACCAGTACCCTCAGATACGGTTAGCATCATTGGTCAGGCTAAGTGGTACAACTGTGTAATTAATTAATAGGTCTTAACTGTGATTGACACAGCTCAATTGATAGGCAATCCAAGGCAGTTAGTCAGGTGTAGTATTGGGTGTGTAACAGAATGTAACTAACATGGATGTTTGGAACCATCGGATAAGTCAAGGTGAGTTCGAAATCGAGCCCAGCCAGACCTAATCTAATTGGTTCGGCACAGAAGCTTTGAAAAAATCCACCTGATCTTCGGTTGCTATTTGGATTGCACAATTGATGCAAGACATGCAATTTCTTTAGTGGAAAGTGTCGTTAACACTTCCATTCCATTAGACCCTATCCACTGCTTGCTGGACCTTCTGATACCCTACTTGCCCAAACGTTCTACTAAATTGGTAAACCACATTCTTATCGCAGCCAGATGTTTAATTGCCCTAAAATGGAAACAATCCAATCCGCCCTCTAGGTCCGACTTGCTTAAGCGCATTTATAATATCTTTAACCTGGAATGCCTTACAGTATGTTTAAAGAATTCCATGAAGGCCTTGAAGACATTTTCAAATTTTTGTAAATTGACTTTGCAAGCAGGGGTGAGGTATCTGTGCCCATAAGGAGGCTGGCCATTCAATTTAAGCAAGAATTTAATGTAAAATACCTCAGGTTATACAGTACTGCGTTAAACATGTTCCCTATATAATTGTGATAATTTTAAAAAGATTTCAATTAGCATTTTTCTCTGCCTTGTTATTACCATGACAACCACTCAAGGTGATCACATTATGTTTGCTGGTTTCAGATGTCACTGTAAAATACAGAAAGAACAATTTAAAGGTTTTTTTTACATTTTTTAAATACAAGAAAATTTAAAAAGGATTAAAAAAAAAAATTCCTAAAAACAATAAAATAATTATTTAGGTAGGCAAATTTTCCTAGAGCTATTGTCAAGTTAACCAGCACACATTATGCATCAAAAAGCAACGTTTTGGGGGCTCACAAGATCCTCTTCATCAGGCGAAATGAGTTTTGCCTGATAAAGGGGATTTTGTGAGCCCCCAAAACGTTTCTTTTTGATGCATTGTGCTATGTTTCATGCGTCAATAAACAGACGCTATTGATTCATTACTTGGAGTGTCTATGTCATAGCGTATCCCATGTCCGGCGCTTGGGGCCGCGGGCCGGCCTCTTCACCCAGCGGCGTGACGTCACGAGGAGGCCGAGGCGGCGCACGGCGCGCTCGGCTCCTCCCCCTCTGGGATCCTCCTCCTCATAATGACGCGAGTTGCAATGGCTCGGCGTTCTAGTGTTGCGACCGTCGAGCCAGTGCAACTTGCCTGATAGTGGGACACAGGAACCATCAACATTATCTCCAGCCTGCCGCTCTCCTCTGCCACACATTCTCCCTTACCGTGGGGTGCTTCACAGGGATTCCCCCTGCTCTCCTCTGACTTCATATGGGACATCTCTCTCTGGAACTGCCAGGACTTTACTAGCATCTTCCCTGGAAAGGCTAATGGACTGTAGATCCACCCTTAAAACCGCAAGTACCTTGCCCTAGGGGCTACTCCATAGGAAGTGTCAGCAATTACTTAATTGTGCAATCGATGTAACTTCATATCAGGGAACTGCTACTCCATTTCCACACTGTATACCAACACTTCTGCTGCGCTTCTCTTGTAACATATCTCAGTTGTCAATGTGGATACTGTGGGGTTAATGTGACTGCAACTACTCATACAATTTCATACTAACTAGAGGCTGCTGGTTTACCATATACCTAGTTAAGGGTGCTGCTGTGCATACCTATAGGGGAACTCCAACCCCCCATTCGATACTGTGATTGGCGTATGATGTACTAGAGGGTTACAACACCACTCCATACCATACAGAGTGTAAACGGGAACCCTCGATCTGAGCCAATTCACACTCACAGGTTTTAGCCAATTTCCGCAGCTGAGATCCTACCTAAACCTCCTCGGCTCGTGCGTTACAGTCTATGTTATTCTGTGATTATAGACAGTTGCCATCCGTCGACTTCCGCAGCACCCGTTTTTCATATGGAACAGCGGTTTTGAGTGTGATGGGTTCATGGACTGTAACATGAGAGTGAACCCCACACAATTTTTTTTTTTAAATTGGGGTCCCTACTAACATTTCTACCAGACCTATAGGGTCTAGTATGGTTTGAGAGGGGGACCCTACACTGTTTTTTTATATTTTTCTTTCTTTTACATTTATTTTATTGTTTCTCTTTTTTTTAACTTTTGTTTACATTTTTATTTTATTCTGCTCGCAACTTCTACTAGCAGAACTGAGGTACTGAGCAGAATAACCAAGCTAAATGCTGTTCGAGGACATTTGGGTATTCGCTCACTGCCATTCAGGCCCTCTGAGAATAGGGGCGAACGGCAGAGAGTGAACTGCCGGAGGTTCGGCTCAGCCGATCCAGATGTTGGATTGGCTGAGTCTAACAACTTCTTCACTTCAGCTCAGCCGAACATAATGAGCATGTTCGGCTGACCGAAGCCAGCCGATGTACGGATGATTTTAGCCAATGTACGGCTGAAATGAGCTGTACAGGGCTGAAGTGAATAGCCGAACAGCGGTCGGCTCACTTCACTTCGGCTCGGTTATTCACTCTGCTGCCAAGTAAATAACCCCCATAGTTTTGCCCCACAGCTGCGTGCAGCTATCGTATAGAAATGAGTGATAAACTAGCTGAAGCCGTTGCTGTATCCAAATCTCATTGTTACATGCGTACCATTCCTTTGCATTGCTCCCTATGCAGAGGGTTTGAGTTTGGGGCCATGTGTTAGTCCTTGTATGCATGTAAAAATGGGATATACATATATATACCCGTACAGCCACAGCTTTAGCCAGCACGTCATTGATTTGTACAGGATGCCATTTCCGGCCGAGTGCACGAGGCCTAAGGCTGATAATTGTTTCTGCTACCTTTTCAATTAGCTCTTTATAATTTCTATAAATATGTATACAGTTGAAAGAACAACAAACATGAGCTGCCAGAAAAGCACTCATGCCGGATGACTCACAGAATGAACCAAGTATCTCCTATATTATTTTGATATGCAATTTATGTAATTAGTTTGTTTTTGTTATCCAGAAAGCTTTCATGTGTTTCTCTTGTGATCCCTAATTGATCTTTCTGTTTATTGTACACTAATCAAACTGAGAATTTTGCACGTTAAAAAATGGCCTTATGTAAAAGACCTGAAACCGCAGTAGAAATTAGGTGATAGAGAGGGGGTTAAAAGGGCTGATAGCGCATTGCTACAATTCATTAAAGTGACACTAAACTCAGGAATTAAATCTTAAAAATTCATTCAAGTTTCCTACCTATTAACAAAAATGTATCTTATTTGTGTATTACTCGGCTGTAGAACCTCAAATCATCTCTGAATTGGTGCTGACACTGTCCTTCCTTCTGGAGGGTGGCTACTTTTGTTCCCCGTGTATTTATATTAATATCATTTTTTAATTCATTTTAACACAGACATACACAGGTTTAGCAGTTTTTTTTGTTTTGTTTTTTAAACAAGCCTTTAAAATGTGAAAGTCATTTAAAAATTACTGTAAAAAAACTCAACTTGGGGTGGATTCCCCCACTGCTCCACCTCTCCCCATGAAAGTCACCCACTGTAAATGTTGTTTTGTTTTTTACGGGTTTTTTTCAAAGTCTCCAGGCTGCTCACGTGCTCATGTCATGAATTCCGAAGTCCTCTTTGGCTCATCTCCTGGTGGTGGGTGGGCATCAATGATGTAGAGAGCGCCACTGAAATGGTTACACCCGTGCCGCTTTTTTACACTGTGAGTTACATATGTACATAGGTAATCAGGTTGAAAAAAGACACCTGTCAATTAATGTTCCATACTTTATGTATGTATATATACATATATATATGTATTGTAGTAACACCTCAAATATGAGCTTATAACAAATACTTTCCCTTAAATCTAAAGGTTTTAGTACTTTCCTGGTATGGACATTCTCTAGAATGCGTACAGCATTATTCAGGCGGCTAGGAAAAGCAACAAGTACATTTTCTTTATTATTGAAGCCGAACTCTGGTATAAGAACATATTTTCTAAATACAAGAGCCATGTGTATTCTTACTGTACTTGGAGCCTGGTGTATTTCTTCCAGATCTGTGTAGGAGCTTCCTTTAATAAAGACCAGTCACTGCTGCTCTTTCACCTTGTGCAGGGTGACTGGTCTTGTATCCGCCCCCCTCCTATAGTTTTCTGCAGTGGGTGGAGCCTGATGTTTCCCTCCCACATCTCTGCTCTCTGAACAGGCTATGTACAGTATAGCAATGATGTCACTGCTACTGTGGCTATTGAGGAATATACTGTGAAAGGTTTTGTGCCAGGAGTTCAGCTTTTAAGAGAATGTAGATTATCTGAGAATTACCTGACCAGTACCAACCATTGATTTTAACACTTCAAGTGAAATTCAGAAGCTTTTAGCTGCTGTTCTGGATAATGCTTTATCATCTCCCAGTAATACAGCTTCCTCTTGTGATTGCAGATGATGGAAAACTGTCCTTTGAAGAATTCAAGGCTTACTTTGCTGATGGAATCCTAAGTGCAGAGGAGCTGAGCGAGCTTTTCCACACCATCGACACTCACAAAACCGAGTAAGAGACGCTCACTATTTCTTATAGTGGAGCCAAGAACGGGGAAGAGGGAATATAGCACATTATTGAGAAACTCAGGATTGATTGTGGATCAGATAGAGCTCAATCTGAGTTTTGAGTGGCTGCATATAGAGTTTAGTTGTCACAAGATCAATTGTTTTCTGCAGAAATGCACTTTAGTGTATATACAGAAACATATACCAGGGCCACAAAACAATAATTGTAAACTAAAAAAATGGATATTGATACATACACATTGCACATTCACTATATGACCAAAATGATGTGGACGGTCCTCCAAATCTCCTATCAATCATGGAGTTTGCATGCTCTCCCTGTGCTTGAGTGGATTTCCTCCGCGTACTCTGGTTTCCTCCCACACTCCAAAGACACTCCAAAGACATGCTGGAAGGCTAATTGGCTCCCTTCTGAATTGGCTTTAGTACATACCTCCTAACTTTCTGAGATAAGGAGGAGGGACACTTTCCAACACATTGTATTTAGGCATTGGGCACACACCTGCTGCACCCCAGTTATATATAGGCCATGGGCACACCCTTGCCACATCCCCCAGTTATATATAGACAATGAGCACACCCTTGCCACACCCCCAGTTATATACAGTATCTCACAGAAGTGAGTACACCCCTCACATTTTTGTAAATATTTTATGATATCATTTCATGTGACGACACAGAAGAAATGACACTTTGCTACAATGTAAAGTAGTGAGTGTACAGCTTGTATATCATTGTACATTTGCTGTCCCCTCAAAATAACTCAACACACAGCCATTAATGTCTAAACCTCTGGCAGCAAAAGTGAGTACACCCCAAATCTAAAAACATTATCAGAATTAGGTTGCTAATGCAACACTGTTGTCACCCCCCAAAAAATACCTCAAGCTAGTTCCTTTGCTCCATTGAGGCTCTGCAGATGCCATCAGATTCTTCAGTATTTGACACTTCCAGGATTATTTACACCGTCGGGGGTTGCTACATGCATCCTACACTAATGGAAGTTTTAAATGCTGAAGAGTCTGGCAGGGGCTCCAACATGTTGACAGAACAAAGTCCTGGCCTGCCGGAGAGGTGAGTATATTATTCAGAGAACAATGGTCTCTGGTATGTCCCTTGGCGTCCTCACATTCTATACCGTGTATAGCACATGATGAGTCACGGGACCGTAGACCGCTACAGTGGAGGGGGAGCGAGGCTGAAGGGACCAGTCTAACAGCAAGCCGGGATCGCACTTCGGGTGAATATAACTTTGTTATGTTAGCACCCTGGATGAAGCGAGCAATTAACCCTTGCAGTGCAGAAGTAGCCCTACTGCAAGAGTTAAGATTTGATTTGTCTGGAGTCCTGCTTTAATTCTGTTTAAAGTGTATGTAAACCCCTAACACTGAACGTCTCTGATTTGTTCCCATTTAGTCTGCTAAACATACCATTGAAAATGTTTTCTTATATCTCCTTGATGATAAGTGCAAAAAAACCCCAAGAAAACAGTTGTCCCTGTCGTGTGAGCTGTTATCAGCTAGCATTGTTTTTAGTTTTCTCTTAGGACTACAGAACACCTCTTCTAATGCTATGGAAATGGGGACAGGGAAGGTGTACTGTAGTCCCAAAGCACACTTCCTGTCCTATGGTGACAACCCTGCATAGATACAGTATGATGAGTACAGTATGCTTTGTCACCCTAGGACAGGATATGTGTTACTGGCAGGATCACCATTCAGGTGAATACAATGCCTGAAAAACAAAAATGAATGCAGCCACCACATCTAAGGGCTGAAATGTATTAAATGTTTGTTTTTTAGGGTTATGATACACTTTATTCTTCCTTCCTTCCCTTATTTTCATTATTCTGTTCATTGGTTCTTAACGCCTTAAAGCAGAACTCTGGGATCCAAATAATGTCTAAATCAGTGGTTCTCTACCTGTGTAACCTCAGGACCCACATTTGTCCACAGTCATTAAGTCGTGACCCAAGTAGCACTGCAATGGAACGCATGTCATTGCAGTACCGCACATTCCTATGCAGGCGACATAACTGTGGGTGGGAGATGAATGGCAATGCAGCTCCCACACCAAACCGCAAGGTAGGTGCGATTGCGTGGTACAGTGCGTTAATTGCACGGACTGTGAGATTAACGCACTGTACTAGTGTGAACGGGCCCTCAAAAACACTTACAGACACACACAACCACAGACACAATCTCTCACACTCACAGACATGCTGGAAGGCTAATTGGCTACCTTCTGAATTGGCTTCAGTACATACCTCCTAACTTTCTGAGATAAGGAGGAGGGACACTTTCCAACACATTGTATTTAGGCATTGGGCACACACCTGCTGCACCCCAGTTATATATAGGCCATGGGCACACCCTTGCCACATCCCCCAGTTATATATAGACAATGAGCACACCCTTCAGGTGAATACAATGCCTGAAAAAATGGCAGGATCACCATTCAGGTGAATACAATGCCTGAAAAACAAAAATGAATGCAGCCACCACATCTAAGGGCTGAAATGTATTAAATGTTTGTTTTTTAGGGTTATGATACACTTTATTCTTCCTTCCTTCCCTTATTTTCATTATTCTGTTCATTGGTTCTTAACGCCTTAAAGCAGAACTCTGGGATCCAAATAATGTCTAAATCAATGGTTCTCTACCTGTGTAACCTCAGGACCCACATTTGTCCTCGGTCATTAAGTCGTGACCCAAGTAGCACTGCAATGGAACGCATGTCATTGCAGTACCGCACATTCCTATGCAGGCGACATAACTGTGGGTGGGAGATGAATGGCAATGCAGCTCCCACACCAAACCGCAAGGTAGGTGCGATTGCGTGGTACAGTGCGTTAATTGCACGGACTGTGAGATTAACGCACTGTACTAGTGTGAACGGGCCCTCAAAAACACTTACAGACACACACAACCACAGACACAATCTCTCACACTCACAGACATTCTCACACACACATACACACTGCAAAAAATATGTAATTTAAAAAAAAATCCACCCAGTCTCCCTACCGTACTAGAACTGTAGTGGATCTTCAGCCTGGAGTCCAGAGTGGGCTGCTGTGCTGTGCTGTGATGGAGCTCAATCCATATGTGCATTGCTTGTACAACTCCCTTGCACTCCCCGTAGAGGTGTCAGGAGCAAGAATGTGACATCACTCCGGTCCAGGCACCTCTACAGAGCACGTGAAGGACCTGTAAGCAATGCACTTATGGATGGAGCTCCCTCGTGGCCATAGTCCTAGCCCAACCCACCTAAGCTGACACTCGGCACCGGGCAGCATCTTTTGAATGGCTGCTCGGCGCGAGAACTCACAGTGCTATGCTAGGGGGAGGAGCCTCTCACCTAGAAAAGTGGAATGCAAGCGGCGACCCACTGAACACGGGGTCACGACCCACTTTTGGGTCACGACCCACCAGTTGAGAACATAGGGTCTAAATACAAGCGTCATGTGTATTCTTACTGTGCATGCGTTCCTGTCATAAAGACTAGTCACTGCAGCTCTCTCTCCTTGTGCAGGGTGACCTTGTCTCCCCCCTTCCTGTAGTTTTGTGTAGTGGGTGGGGCCTTCTGGGTCCCTCCCACAGCTCTGCTCTCTGCACAGGCTATGTACAGTACAGCGATGATGTAATTGCTACTTTTACAAGGTAATACTGTATCTAGGTGTGCACAGGCATCTATCCTCTGTGGCTATTGAATAATTTATATAAAGGAAAGGTTTTGTGCCTGGAGTTCAGCTTTAAAACATCCAGAGGTGCCTCTCCTGATATCTTGATAGCTAAGTGGCTGTACTTAGCCTGTAATGTGTTTGTAGAGAGAATCCTGGCAGCTGGTTGACATACAGCAGCACATTTCATCTGTCTCTACTAGAAAAGATTGCTTATACATACAGCCCGCTGTGGAAGCAGTGTGTTTGGTATAATGATAGAAAATGTAGAAGTAAAGGTACATTGTAGCAGAGTGCTAGAATCATGCTGGGTATTGTTATACAAGGCAAAATATTTGAACTGCTGGAATGGTTATCTCTTCAGGTAGCTTTTCCTTCATTTTCCTTTTAAATATAATCAGATATTTTCTATGGTGGTTACTTTTCATAGAATTTGGGAAGGAACACATTGTTTTATGTCTTTACATTGTTGCGGGCTTCAAGGGTGAAAGCTTTGTCAGGTTGCTACCTGTCTGTGTCCCTATAGGGGACATTTCCCCTTATTTCCTGTCCATATACTGTATGTGTGACCGTATGATAATACACAAACATTAAAGCAACACTGCCTCTAGTACAAAAGAATTTAAACTGCACCCCAACCCCAAAAGAAGATATTGAATACTTACCTGTCTAGTGGGGTAGAATTTGTTTAGCAATCATTTGCAACTCCTAGTGCAGGGGTAGGCGACCTGTTGAGCTGTTGTTGAACTACAAATCCCATGATGCATTACAAGAGTGACAGCCACAGGTATGACTCCCTGAAGCATGATGGCATTTGCAGTTTTACCTCAGCTGGAATTCTGAGGTTGCCTATCCTGGCTTAGGGGGCTGATGTATAAAAGTTTGGTATAGCCGGGTGAATGACATGTGCAGCACATTTCTGCCACCAAATGAAGCCGAGGAACATAGAAAATTATGCTCCACAGGTTCCATCTACTGGCGGGAATGCCGTGCGAATGGCATTCCCCCAGCTGTACACTGTGTGGAACGTTTATACATGAGCCTCCAACTGATTAAATCTCATGGTACAATTACATGCGGTTTGGGATAGATGACTGTTGCTGGACACATCTATCCTTCATCCAGGGACAGTGATCTATTCCAAACCACATTTAATTGTACCAAGCACGATTACATGCAGACTGCCAATGACAGATGTGCCTGCTGTCACCCTGTCATTAACTTCAATGGGTAGAGCGACCACATCTAAACGGGGCCACCTGGCATTTCTGCTACAGGAATCTCAGATAGCCGTAAATGCCCCGGTGTCAATGCAGAAAGTGATTTGGCACTGCTAGTCCATAAAGTCATAGAGAAGTCACAAGGTGCCCCCAGGGCAGTGCCAGCTGGTCATATATCATTTAGAATTCTCAGCTGTGGAGAACACAAAATATCTCCATTCACACATCTTTCATTTTTCAGGTTTGTGGGTCACCTGTCCTGTGTAATTTATTGTCTGATGCCAGACACCTGTTTTTACTAGAAGCAAAGAAAATATAATATCTCAGTGACATTTTGTAGCAATGGATTACCACAATTATCATTGCTCTATGTTTAAAACTGCTGGATCTGCATTTTAAAAATAAACCAATGGTGCCCTAACAACATAAATAACGCCATTCGTTATTCACACCATACAAGAACATTTGGAAGGAAGATTTACCCTATTTAGCCATAATTTGTCACTTCATACATAGCACTCCCTGTGCTGGTCATAAGACAGGTGTTCTTAAAGGGTTAGTCCATAAAATCAGGGTATGCAAAGTGCAGTAACCCACCGCGATTGTTAAGGGCCCTCAACAAAGCATTAAAAAAGGCACTTAAAGTGACTGCTGCTCAACTTTCTTGATCGCACAGACCTTCACTGGCTATGACCTGCCCCTGAGAGTGAAATGTTGGCCCTCCCTGGCTTTGGGGGTCCACCTCAGGCTTCTGGAGGTCAGGGGGGTGCTACAACTGTTCTAATTTTTTTCTCAACTTTATGTGGAGTGTTCAATGAGTACGCTCAACATAAAGTTCAGGTTCAGGTCCCTGCACGTCAGTGATCTGCGTTAGCATACATGTTTGCATTTTATTGCAGTATGCCGCTCACCACACCGTGTTGTGGTGTAAAGGGACACATAAACAAAACAATTGTTTTCTATATAGCCTTGCATTGAACTGCCTTTATCCGGTGTGGTACAGTGCAGGTCACCTCAGTATGTGTGAATGGACCCGAAAAGAACATCATCCACTTTATCAATTTGGCTTCACAGTAAACTATTTGTTGTCTGGATGATTTGGGGACAACATTTTTTTTCCTTTTTTATTAATTATATCTTTGCTGATTATAATGTATTTATTCATATTCTGTAATGCAGCCTTTATCAATCAGGGTGCCTTCTGGCTTTCTTAGGGGTGCCTCAAAATGTTGTGGTAGTGGGATGCTTCTGATGTGAAAGGGGGGCTCCTAATTTAAAGGGTGACTTTGATGTGAAGGGGGGAAGTCTTGATTTGAAGGGGACACTTTCATGTGAAGGGGAAACCCACTTTTTGTCTGTTTTTTTTTATGGGGTCCCCCTTAAATCTATGACATTTTAGTCTGGGTTGCCCCAAGCTATTTCAATACTTTTAAATGGTGCCATGATTAATAAAAAGGTTAAGAAACACTGTGGTATGGAATTGTTTGGGGAAATCCCTGAAGGATGTTCAATTTATGTACTTATCCATCTTTTAGATTGTAAGCTCTCATGGACAGGGCCCTCCTAACCATCTTGTCTTGAATTGTATTGTAACTGTAATTTCTTCTTTCTATTGTATAGTGCTGCTCAAACTGTTAGCACCTTGTAAATCTTGTATAATATTAATTATAATAATAATTTCTGAGTTTATTTGTAGAGTGGTGCAACATTTATTTAATTTACTTTTTGGATGAAACTATTCATTGTTTTGCGCACTTTCATACTGACTTATTCTGTAATTTTGGATGATGCGGGGGTGTGCAGTGTGTGTGATACATAAATTACACTTTGTCCCCCAGTTTCATTGATCCATCAGTTCCATTCCTTCAATCCTTTTGAAATGTTTTTTTAGACTTCCCCACCTACTGTATTTCTTCCAGAATGACTTTACTGTGACTTTTCAGTCATTTGTGCAGCTACCCTGCCCTAAGCAGGAGTGACTATTTAAATTTAGAAGTTTTTGGAATGTAGTCCGTCTGATTCTGATTGATAGCGACTTTCGGGAGTCTCTCCTGAGCAAGAACAGAGCTATGACGTTATCAATGTACTGCTGTTCCTTCATTGTCCAATTACATTGGTGAAAATGGCTCAACTGTATTGCAGTCTGCAGAGTGGTCTCAGGAAGTGCAGGACCTCACTACGCTATCTAGTTAGGAAGACTAGATCACAAGACCAACTGAAAAGAGTTACAAATCTTTTGACAGGTAAAACAGTTAACATAGAATAGCTCAACTGTGTATTTAGCCATTTACTGAGGATCATCTGTAAAGTGACTCTAAACTCAGGAGTTAAATCTTAAAAATTCAAGTATCTTAACTATTAACAAAATTGAAGCTAATTTGTGTATCACTCGGTTATAGATCCTCAAATCATCTCTGAATTGGTGCTGACACTGTCCTTCCTTCTGGAGGGTGGCTACTTTTGTTCCCCATGGTCCTGTGTGTTGTTGTAAAGTAGCCACGGCTCCAAGCTCCCTCCCGTGATGGACTACAATCTCATGTTTAGTTTACTAATTGGTACTGAGCTTGTAGTCCATCCTGGGAGTGAGTTTGGAGTGGTGGCTACTTTACAACACACACAGGGACCATGGGGAACAAAAGTAGCAACCCTCCAGAAGGAAGGACAGTGTCAGCACCAATTCAGAGATGATTTGAGGATCTACAGCCGAGTGATTACACAAATAAGGAACATTTTTGTTAATAGTTAAGGTACTTGAGTGCATTTTTCAGATGTAATTTTTATTTTAGTGTCACTTTAAGTAGTGAATGCTTCAATTGCTGGTTAACGCAGATTGCACCAGATATTTAAATTCCATTTCAGAATGAGAGATATCTAGCTCATTAAATAAATGTATGTTGCACACAATGAAAGAAACTTGCAGTCTTTTATTTTTATTTTTATAAAAGCAATATGAGGTGAATAGTGAACTTTTTATCTTAAGGTACCTCTGTTTCCAGAAAAAAACAGAACATCTGTGCCCAGCATGGTGCGATTTTCAGTGGAGCCCCAGAGTCCGGCGACCATAGAAATAGCTGCCTGGGAATGAGGAGTGAATGTACGAGAACTGTTGCTGCTTTCATGTATCAGTGTATTGGGCACCCGCTGTTTAATGGCCTGCATGACAAAAGGAAGGCAAAGAATTAAAAAACAACAGGTAGAGATCTATTGTAACAGAGCCTTTTGTAAAAGTTTGAGCAGAATCTTAGCAAAAAGAAAGCAAAGCTCAGTAACAAAAAAAATTTCAAGTAATATAACATTTAACATAAAGGCCAACTCTGCCTAAAACCTATTCCTCAGTTTTGTGTGATTGTTGGTAAATGGAATCACACTCTGCCTTTTTAGATTTCTTGAGGGCTCCATTGGTGACATATCTGGTGAGAATTTCTGTAGACCGTTTATGGTGTCACTCTCCTCTATCTTAATCTCCATATCTTTAACTTTTTATGACAAGCCACTTCTTTTCTGCTCAGAGCCACTCTGAAGTGGTTATGGAAAAATTACTTTCTCAGAGTCACACACTCTCAGAGTCACACACTCTCAGAGTTACTTGCACAGCCAAAGACATCCCCCACCCCCGAACACACACCTATGGCAATACCACAGTAATGCTGATAGGACCCTCAGGCATTGCATGAAATGCTGGGAGGGGAACGTGTAAGGGGATTGCAGTACCAGCAGTGGCCAGGAGCGGTGGAGGTACTGAGCACACTTTCCCCCTAGTGAACACAACAAGCCAGCGCTGCACACGCTCAGTGTCATCCAAACTTTCTGAGACGAGAAAGGACACCATCCATTACAATGCATTTAGGCAATGGATACACCCCTGCCACGCCCTCAGTTATACGGATCATTAAGAATTTATATGCCAAAATAGATTGGGTTTTTTTATACTGGTTTTTCAAAATAGCAAACAAACTAATTAAGAGATATGATAAGAATTACAGTGCAGAATAACACTTTTGGTAGTTAAATGGAATGTCTGGACATCAGACCAAAAAGAGGGACAACAGTTCCTCCAAATGAGCAACAGTTGGGATGTATAGACATATCGGGGTGTGGTTTGGTTGTTCTGGTACCATTTGCCAGCAAAACACTGCAGAATGAGGAGCTCCAAGTGAGCTCTGATGCTGCAGCCTGCTTATGCATTTTAAGTGTAGTCCCATGTGGTACAACACCGGGCGGTTTTTAGTAGTCAACACCTCAGAATAGAAACCAGTGCTATGGAGGTCTGCGGTCTGGCAGTGGGATGGTATTAGAGAAAACCAGTGACGAGGTGTGTCCTAGAGTGTGCTCCTGGGGCCTGCAGTGCAAGCTTAACCTCATGTAGGGACCCTGTGATAAACTAGAGTATCCCTAGTCTAAATGTTGTGCCAGCCTGAGCTCTGATTGTGTACGTTATCTGGGTTCGTTAGGTGTAGGCTAGCAGTCCTTAAGGGGTCAGTTCTATACTTGCAGCTATGAATATCAGGCACAGCCTCAGCAATGTAGCAAGAGCAATAAGCTGTGGCTCTTTATGAGGTACTGAGTTTATTTGCATGACAGTAAACTTGAAAAGTGCCATGAAGTGAGAGCGTAACTGCCTGAGTCAGAACACAAGGTGGGGGACCAGACTAGATTTTGTGAGTAAAGCACAAGAGAAAACTGAGAAGATCAGGAAACCATGGTTATCAGATACAGAGCAGGCACAGAGATGATTATTTTCAGGAGTGGGCAGAGCTGATGAAATATTATCAGAAGTGATAATTCTTCCACTTCCTCGTTTAAAGGAATGTGACCATGTTTCTCCTGAATATAGTGTAACATGAAACATGGTCCAAAAGGTGGAATATTATTTTAAAGGAAGTTGTGCTCTGCTGCTGTGCAAATGCAAATGTTGCTGAAGCTTAAAAAAGAAAAAAAAGACTAGATTTCGACAACTTGATATTATGCAAGCTTACTGGGCAATTTTATTCTTAATGTAGTCTACTTTAACTCTTTTAATGCCAAATAGTGATGCACTGCTCCATGAAACATTTATGTAGAAATCCAGATTTTTGCAGACCTTCGGAAAAATCAATATTTAATGCATTAGAGGACCAGAGTAAAACAGAATTAATCAAACAGTTCACGGAGCTCTGATCAGATCACCAAGCAGAGAAGGAATTGGTTATAAACCACCTATCGTTTTGCGAATTATAGAATATTCAGGACTGCTAGACAGCCAAATCTTCACTAGCAGTATTATGGGTTCAATGAAATGAACCACAGAACTTTCAGATTATAACAAATTAGCAATTTAAATAATGTGTGAGCATCTCTTAACAGAGTTTCAACAGTCGGAACTATAACACACCAATCATAAGGGAGTGTGGGCGCTACTGATTGGCACAGTGTAGGTAGAAATATTGGACATTTCCCCCTATTACATACTGTGGAGTCCAATGTATAATTACAAGAGAAAAGCTGGAATCACTGCGCCATGGGAAAACCCAGCTCTAGTAAATTAGTCCATTGAGACACTAAGCAGAAATAATTTTCACATTTGCGGATAAGTTACGAAGCTGTAACATGGACACTAATTGGGCCACTGACAGTCTTTTCTCCACATTCTCCAACTTATTATCTGCTTGGTCACAAGGCAGCCATTAAAGAAATGCTTAGAGATACACACGCAACTCTGAAAATGAACCCACACAATATTACTTTTGTCTAATGCTAACATTCTGGAAAGTTGAATATGCAGTTTAGACCACTGGGGTGTAAGCTATCGTTCTCAACATCTACAACCTGTGAAAACTTCAGAAGTTTATATTCATTCCTTTCTTACAGCAATTATGGCTTTTTAAAGGTGAACTAATACATATGCACATATTTTATAAGGCAAAGTGTAGAAATAAACCAATCAATTTGCAGTCTAATAATTTGTGGGCAGATTAACAATTCTAGTTGCATCAGTGGATCATGATTTGCCACTCTGCTTGAAATTGTGTGCCAAGGATCAAACAAATTAACATGTGCATTTTAGCAGATACAGCAACAATAATTCACCTAATAGCATTAAAATCAGCAACTCACTTTGTAACCCTAATACTAAAGCTAACCTAAATCTAACACAAATACTCCCTTAAAGTAAGCCTAAAAAAATGAACATTTGCTATGTTGTACAGAAAAAAAAAGAAACACACCTGTAGTAGGCTGAGTCCGAAGTGGATCTTAGGCTGAGGATAATTCGAAGATGTGGTCAGGCAGGGTCGGCAACAAGGTACAAAATTGGCAGGCAGAAGAATAGTCAGAAATCAGGCAAGAGTCACAGTGTAAATGCAGCATAGACCACAGAGGCAGCTCACACAGGGAACTAACCCAAATCAACAGGCTTAGAGCACAGGAAGTGTCTGGTATTTAAAGCCTGAGGTAATTACAAATCTTCTACAGCTGGTTGGCAGGTGGAGCCAAACTGCCCATAAGGAGAGTTGCTCAGTACAAAAAAACTGCAGCAGAAACCAAGTTCTTCCAGTGGCTAAATGGCTAGGTCTGTGCACTTCCACGCCAGAGACCCAGTTTCAAACCCCGAACAGGAGCTGATCAGACAGGTATGTGACAACCTTAAACTCCTGGTATTTGATGGTGCCTAAGCATTTGTGTGCCTGTATCCTCATAGCTGGAAATCTGCAGTGTGAGATCTAAGGCACTGCTGCCTCTGACTGCTAGTCCTTGATAGTCCATGATAAAAACTAGAAGGGCTCTGGGGCAACACAGGAAGTGTGCAGAGGACACAGGACGGCTCTGAAATTCTGGCAGGATCAAGATGTATTTTTTGACAAGTATTGAACAGATTAAATGCTTTCAATATTATATTTCACAAAACCAAAAGTGAGCAAATAAGAGAAGTTCATTGTTAGGGTTTATATACAGTACACTTTAAGTAAACTTACACTTTTTGCATATTCATCGCCTGCACTAGAAACTTGCTTTCCTGCTCCAAAAGATACCAGCCAACAAAGATAGTGCCAAAACTATGTGTGTGTGTGTATAGTATATTTAAAGTATATGTAAAAAGAGTGCTATTGTAAAGCTATGAACTATAATACACTATACAAGATTTATTGCAAGACTGTATAGGGTACAAGCACACCTCAAGAACTCTGCCTATAGCAGTCAGCTTCTCTTAATCACATTTCTGGGACAAATTAGAAAAGCTGTGGCAGCTAGAGGCAGTTGTTTGCATAAAATGTAATATCATTACTATGGTTATTCAGATAATGAAAAAGCATAACGGCTCTTGAGATCCTGGAAATAGGGTTCAAGATTTTCACCCTAGAATGCATTTTTATGAAACAGGTCTTTATAAACATTTGCAGTTAATGAATGAATGTATTTGTTAGATAAAAATAACCTAGATAGCAAGTAAGTACATCAGTCAGCATAATTCGCAAATTATCTCAGACTGCACACTGCGGCACAACAGGCAGACAGGGCCGCATCCAAGCTGGATTGGTCAAATGGTCAAGTACTATATCTTAGCAATTACCCAAAGCATCAAAACATAACAAATTTGTGAAAGATGGGCTACATGAGATTATACAGATGAAACTCGAATAATTAGAATATCGTACAAAAGTTCATTTATTTCACTAATGCAACTTAAAAGGTGAAACTAATATATGAGATAGACTCAGGGGTCAGGAGGGGGGAGTGGTGGCACTCGCGAACTTAGTGCTCCGAAAATCACGCCATACAACCGATCGGCGGCTATAGAGCCGCTGATCGGTTGTATGTGAAACAGCCGTTAACGGCTGTAGAAACAAGCGGGTCTTTCCTGCCCGTGCGCGCGCTAGGGGGCGCGCGCGAGCAGGAAAAAAATGCCGTCTGGAGAAGGCAACCCGCTGATGCGAGTCTGCCGTCCGTTCGTTTTTTCTTAACGGGTGGACGGCAAGAGGTTAACTGGTCTCTTAGTCTGGTTCACAATCATGGGAAAGACTGCTGACCTGACAGTTGTGCAGAAAATCATCACTGTCATCCTGGACATGGGCTTCCAATGTCGTATTCCTCTTGTCAAGAACAACAAACAACGTCCGAAGCGTCTTACCTGGGCTAAAGAAAAACAGACCTGGTCTGTTGCTCAGTGGTCCAAAGTCCTCTTTTCTGATGAGAGCAAATTTTGCATCTCATTTGGAAACCAAGGACCCAGAGTATGGAGGAAGAATGGAGAGACACACACTGCAAGATGCTTGAAGTCCAGTGTGAAGTTTCCACAGTCTGTGTTGATTTGGGGAGCCATGTCATCTGCTGGTGTTGGTCCACTGTGCTTCATTAAGTCCAGGGTTAACGCAGCTGTCTACCAGGAGATTTTGGAGCACTTCATGCTTCCTTCCGCAGACAAGCTCTATGGGGATGCTGACTTCATTTTCCAGCAGGACTTGGCACCTGCCCACACTGCCAAAAGCACCAAAACCTGGTTCAATGACCGTGGGATTACTGTGCTTGATTGGCCAGCAAACTCGCCTGACCTGAACCCCATAGGTTCTCACCTCTTCGGGTGTCACTTCATCTCAGTCGAGCCGAAGCATATGCCTTCGGCTCGGCTGGGCCACTCAGCCGCCTTCGGGAGATGTACGGGCTATAGTGAATAGCCCGTACAGCATCCCTTCGGTTCTATTGAACCGAAGGGGCCCTGGGGCCGAAGCTAGCCGAAGGATCAGCCGGAGCTATGGCTGATTCTTCGGCTAGCTTTGTGAATAACCCTCATAGTCTCACTTATAACTCACAAAAATGTATATTCTACACAGCCCTTCTCAACCTCCGAGGAACCCTTAAAATAATTTTCAGGTTCTAAGAGAACCTTTGCCAAAAAGGATTTCTACCTCTAGCTCTACCCTCATATAACAGAATTGAAGTAATGTGGCACACCTAGCATATTTGACACCTAGGGCAGATAATTTTGTTACTACAAAACTACAAAATGATCTTCACTATTATCCTTGAAATATATAATATTTGGCAGACAGTAATTGTGATGTCTTCTAATATTGGCGCTCAGCGTAGAAGTGACAACCTAGTAAGTAGTGAAACATTTCCCATTGCATTGATGTTCATTGTAGGTGGGAGATCAATCCACTATTGCTCACTACTCAAGGAACCCTGGGCAGTCTCAGGAGAAACATTCGAGTTGCATGGAACTCTGATTGAGAAATACTGTTCTACATTGTGCCAGGTAGAGAGATAAAATAAGCCCTCTAGTCAGGGCTGGATTTCCCACAAGGCCACCCGAGGCCTGGCCTCAGGGCAGCAGGGAGTAGAGGGGCAGCAGGTGTGTGGAATTCCTATCTCCCGACGCCTGGGACATGCACTACCGGGTGCCAGGCGGGTAATTGTTTTCAACATTTAGCCCTGCTTTGGACAAGCAGGCTTAAATGTACAGCGGGGAAGCCACCGCTCGTTCTGTACAAGTTATAAAAAAGTACAAAACAAGTAAAGAAAAAATGTAAAAAAATGAAAACCAACTCTGCCACCCTGCCATCTGGGGGGAAATTTGGCAGGGAGGGGGGGCACATTGAAGAACCTGGCCTTGGGGAAGCAGATGAAGTAAATC
The DNA here is from genome assembly GCF_000935625.1 of Nanorana parkeri. Lineage (NCBI taxonomy): Eukaryota > Metazoa > Chordata > Amphibia > Anura > Dicroglossidae > Nanorana > Nanorana parkeri. The sequence goes on along the minus strand of NW_017306311.1, from coordinate 1,336,825 downwards.
CGGCCCTGCCTCTAGTTGTGAACTTGCTTTAGATTTTATCTACTGGCTTTGTAACAGTGCCTTTATTAGATGTGTTTGTTTTTTTTAACCACAGGTTTGCTTGAAAGCGTATCTACACACAAAACCAAACATGTAATATGTTGCAGTTTACCATTTCTGGTTTAGACTACAAAAATCATCCCCTTTCCTCATCTCCATTACATAGAAAGGATTTGTTTTGTAGTTCACAGAAGGTAGCTGGGAAAGCTGATAACATTGTTTGGGATCTCAGTTCAGTGCACAGGGTGTTTCATGGACATACATTTCCTAGCAGGACAAACAGGAATGATCTAAAGCGCTGCACAATCTGTTGGCACTATATAAATCTTGTATAATAATGATTCTGTACTTGAAATTTTCTGTACTACTACTAAGCCTTATAAGCTGCAATATATGTTGTTTTTATTCTTAGGTTTAGACATCCTTTAATACTATTCCTGCTTCTAAATATCACACCTTACAGTGCATTCCTAGGAACTGTATTCCCTGAGGACAAGCCCACTTAAGAAAGCCATCACTCCCCCTTTATGCTAATGCTTAGTAGAGTACATTCTCCTCATCCTTACAGCTGTCATTCTTCAATTGTGCGTCAACTCTTAGCTTTAGTGTCTTGATGGTTATTGAATGACAGCTGAAAAAGTGAAGGCAAGGGGCTACACCACTGAACAGGGAAATTATTGGTGGTAGTGTAGGTAATCAGTGATATATATAATATATTTAGGAAACGATTAGCCTTTGTTCAATCCAGACACACAGAACTTCCATTTGGATTCAGACAAATGTTGACTCTCTGACTTAATGAATTTGCATGCCTTGTTATGCACTGCATCTCTGTGTGGAGGTGGCCATCTTGATGAAGGCAGGGCTTTGCTTCCTCATGTCATGGCCTCCAATACTGAAACAAGTATGATTACAACAGAGTGAGAATAGTAGTAATCCACAAGCAAGAGAAGGGAGATGTAGTTCCCTTAGACAGAACTCTGCTGTCAGCAACAAATCCCGTGACAGCAACAAGTTCCATACATACACAGAGGTGGCCAAAAGGCCCCTGCCTACACCGATGCTTCACAGATGTCCTCCTGACAACAGTCTGATCTTGAATGGGTGACCTGGCAGGCTGGATGAAGGAGGATGCACTATAGGTCACTCATTCCTATTGAGTCTGCAGACCCCTCCAGCTCTCTCCTCATAGGTGTCCCTTGAGCCAGGTCTCTGCTCTGCGGCCTGCACCTCTCTGGGCTTATTCCAAGTCCAGTCCAGTTCTCATTCTGTAGGTAGGAGGGTGGGACTGAAGTTTGTAGCTGCAGCCAACCATTGATATTCTCCCCCCGCTTTCCTGGCAAACTGTCCAGCTGAGGGAGTAAAAGGACAGAGGTCCTGCAGCATGGTCCCAATTATGATGCTCTGAGCTATGTAAATGGTTAAAGGGGCCACCAGCCAGGGCTACAGATGTCACACTGCAGATATATAAATATAATGCTGTAGGTACAGGAAGAGCTAGGCACTCCAACATACCAGTAAGTACACTGCTATTTTTTAGGAGGAATTCATGACATAAGGCACATTTTAGAGTATTCCTAGGGCACAATTAACATTTCTAAATATAGCAAGTATTCACTTTTTAAGTTCAGGTCCACTTTAAGAGGGCTTAGAAGGTGTTTACTTCTGGGATGTAATAATGTACTGTCAATGTTATTCAAGCAGCTTAAAAACAGTTATTTTACTTTCTCCACGTAGTGCAACTCCTGCTGTACATCTGGGCCCTGCCAACAACAGCCCTTCAGTTCTGATAGACACCACGGCCTGTGACCCTGCATTTTTGTGAATGGCCAATTGCAGATATATCACAGTAGCCTCCATTTTGTCTAAATTACTGCAAAGGTTGCTTTGGCTGACCCTAATCGCTTTTTAAAGTATATCTAAAGCTCCCCTATACGTGTCATCTCACCTCCTGTTGTGTCCTTTACTGTTGTGAAAAGTAAGGGAGGGTAACAAAAAAAATGACAGGGCTTCTGACCATTCCCTACTCTATCCAGACCTGGAAAAAATTGCGGCTTTAGTTACATTTTTAAAATGTGTTGGTTTCAGAAAGTATATACTTGATTTCATAAATATTTTGTTGATTTCTACCTTTAACTGCGTTTACTGCATTTGGCATGTTGAGTGCTCATACCCCGCACATTCAACACTCTGCATACAAGTGGTTTAGAAGTATAATTATCTTTTGCATGTGTTGCCATTCTATCTTTTGCATCTGCCTGCCATGACAAAATGTTAGATCTTCGACAAATGGTGGGGGTGAATGCGGACAAATATGGTGGATCATTTGTCTGGATTCAGTTTTTTATAACTATGCCCCTTTTAGAGTTTCTGCCGTGTGTTTTCTCATACAAATCACTTTCCTTTTTGAATCCTGAGATTCATGTACACAGCATTTCCCAGGTGGTGTGATTAGTTGATGCATGAAGCCAGGCACACAGAAGTGCTTCTTTGTAGAAGCGTAGAGAGTGAATGTGAAATGTAAATGCCGGATGGATCTCATAAGGCATAGTGCTTGATTGAAGGATGTACACTATATCCTTTCCAAGGGTCTGAATGATCTAAATGTGGACAGGAAGGTTGGGAGGTGATGAGACATGCTAGTCTGATGTACGTCTTGTCAATAAGAAAATGTCACCGTGTGAGAGGTATGCATGACCCAATCAAGGCTAATTAGCTCAGATGATTACCAACATAGCTGACACACTGACATGTACTGAGATGTGTGTCTGACACTGATTGCATGACTACATACTGTAGATCCTTCCCAGGAAAAGTCACATTTCTCTCTATGCTAACATTCTGCTAGCATTCAATATGCAGCTGTCACGGTTGTATATACTAAGAAGAAAAAAAGCTTTTTTTCTTAAAATAGAATACATGAATCCAGACATTATTGCCATGTACATTCTAGATCTAGGTTTATATGAACGACAACCTACTGTGCACGGGATGGCCTTATTCTTCTTAATTCAGAACATTTCAGTTAAAAAAAAATCTCTCTCCAGATTTTCCTGTTCACTAGGTCTAATCTTGTTATGGTATCGACCATATGTTCCTGCAATCTGAACATGAGAAAGCATGCACTCTTTTTAGAAACAAACCCACATAGTGATGGTTGGTTAAAGATCAGCTGCAGCTACAAGTTCACCAGTAAAGAAGAGCAATTATAAATATCCACACACGTATTAACAAAATGAAAACCTTTTAGGAAGCTCCACTGAACACAGCAACCTATAATTCCTGTTGAAACAGGATATCTGCAGTGGTACATTCAGTAAGGATACATGCCAATTACACTTGAAAAATAAGCCTTGAGATGCATACGTGGAGTGGAGCACATCCTAACTGCTCAGGGCTTCAGTATTACGCCAAGACATTGCAGTAGTGCATCAGCCCACCCCAAACCCTTCTGTCAGTCATCTGCGCGCAAGATGTATTCCCAACATGTCACTGTAGGCTCCTTTTTATCTTCCACATACAGAGAGCCAAGGTTTAATTTCTTAGGTGGGTAAAGTTACTTTATTATAGCTTCCAGTCAGACTGAAAACTGCCTTGGAAAGGTGAATTTAATTGGTAATACATCAGAATGAAAGGAAAGTGCATATCACAGGCGTGAGGACCACCATACATGTGAGAAGCTCTCTGGAATCTGGCTTCCGGGGATAACACCGAACTCAAATTATAGTAAATTGAAAGACTTTCTGTCCCTGGAATAGCTGCAGTAATTCTTTTCGTTGGCCTGAATGGCCATACTGGTGTAATATACTAAATCAGAACTGAACACAGCACATGAAAAAAAACATCAAAACCATTTTAATTATTGTTGAGTTTATAATACAATGGTCCTGAAATTTCTAAGCATAGTACTTTTAACAAATCATTTTTTGACTGGCTAATATCTTTTCACACTGGACATCTAATAAAGAGAGAGAGAGTTAAAGATTGTGTAATTAAGTCCATTAA
>NW_017306311.1:1281659-1332416 GCF_000935625.1 Nanorana parkeri | reverse complement strand
TATATATGCACAACCTAGATTAAGATTAATGAGCACATAGTCAGAGAACATAGTTGGATCATGGATTCCCTCAATACCAGTGAATGGGTCATGTTTTCACAAGCAGAAATATGGGTATATTAAAGCAGAACTCCATCCAGGCAACAAAATGTAGACCATAGCCCAGGGCAGGATTTCCCATTAAGCAAAATAAATTTGTGCTTAGGGCGCCAAGGCACCACAGAGTTTTTCCCCTAGCTATCATATCCTTAAAGGATAAGTGTACTTTAAAACAAACTACACTTATTCTTCTGAGTAGAGATGAGACCTGAGTTCGCCCAAGCCCATTAAAAACTCTGACCTTCAACACCCCCCCTCCCGAGACAATCCATGGTGGCAGTTGCAGTGGAGGGTGTTCCCCGCCCATTTGTGATGCAGAGCTGCAGGGCGGGGAATGCACCTGATAGGGTCAGAAGGAGGGATGGCTGTTGGAGTTTTGAGCGGGCTTGAGTAATCTCAGGAGAACTGGGCCTGCTTAAAGCCTGGCCTCACCACTAATCCTGAGGTAACCAATCCCTCCTGCCCTCTCTACAGATGTATACTTACCAAGATCCAACTGTCACGTCATCCGTTGTTTATTTACCTACCGTGCCACAGGTCCTCTCTTCTGGTCGTGCAGGTGCATTACAGCCCCATAGACTTCTATAAAGCTTGTCTACCTCTGTGTCCTGGCCAAGAGACAAAGGTTAACAAGCCCCATAGTCCTCTTTATTATTATTTAACAAAGAACAGACTTCCTTCATCATTTCTAAATTGAAAGCCTCAAGCTGCTCATTGCAAGCTGCCCAGCTGTCCCCCTGCCGCACGGTTGGACCTTTATTGATTGTCTGAAGATGACAAATATATTAACTTGATCTGGCCACTTTTTGCTAGACTAGAATACACCGATTTCATGGGCACCCGAAGACAACTTACTACTATTTACTCACTTATACAGTGCTCAGGTATTCTTCAAATTCTCCTAGATGATAGCTTATCCCAAAACCTTCTGTCTTTTTTTCCTCCTCAGTTGTCCCTTTTTATACAGATTTGTAGACCTCTATAATAAATGCAATACTAAACAAGCAAAATGTTACACTAAACCTTTTATACAAACCTTTTTATTACCAAGTTTTTCAAAGCCAGTAAAAAGGAAACATAGCGATGAATAAAGCATTTGTAGGTTTGGCCAATCATTTATGATTATTAATTCTTCATGATCCACGTAACTGGGGATGTAGTGAGGTGTATGTCCTTTGCCTACACACTTTGTGCTCCAGGGTGTCTCTCATTCCCATCTCAGAAAGTTGAGAGATATGTAATTATAAAACAGTGTGTTAGAACAGGGGAGATCAATTATATAACATTTAGAAGAAAGATCATCTGGTGCTAGCTATGACATTTGCAGCTAAAATACAACTTGAGAAATTGTAAATAGAACACAGTAGCGACAAACAGATTAAACTGGACAAAATGAAAAAGCATATTCTGCTGAATCTGGAAGATAGCTGTGGCAAATATCTAAATGCATCCCAAAACATCAGTATGCGGCAGAGACATAACATTCTGGTTCTGAGATGGTTATATATATATATATAGATATATATATAGATATATATCTATATATATATATCCAATGGACTCCAGATCAATGCTGTATCTATGCATCTAACATAATCCCTTCCCTGAGACTGAACACTTTTACAGATTATCGTGGGGAGAAAATTATAATGATAAATTGTACTCAGGGATTACTGTGAGCAGCCTGCAATATGGTCTGCTGAGAGAACCAGGACCTGCAAGCACTGTCTGGCAGAGGTGTCTGAATCACAAGACTAACTGGGTAGAATGGAAAGTCCTCTGGCAGTAAAACACTGCCACTGTGTATTTAGCTGTCTGCATGAAGTCCAGTTTTAAATGATGTGGCTAAAGTAGCATATACACGTTGTGTAATTTGGCTGGTTCTTGATTAACCGGCCGAAATCTGCACAGTGGGTGCAACTGTTGGCACCTTTATGTCTGGCATCCCTCGATCGGCTGATTGAAGGAGCCGGTTTGAAAATTCCCAATCAATTGCAAGCCCCCTTAGGGTATTCTGACTGTGGTGGCTGCTCTCAGATTACATTTGAAACAGCAGGGGATTCCTCCATCCATGATCGTGAGCATTTATGGTGGAATCTGTTATATATTCTTTGTTCAGCCCGTGGGTTGAATGAAGCAAATATAACCGTGTATGCCCAGCTTTAGTAGGCAGCACTATGGTCATGGAGCACTAGGTTTCTGTGTTTACAATGGCCGCTTAGGGACCCCTTTATATCACTGTTACCTTTCTGAAGGGGTCTCTATGCAGCCCCGAAACATTGCATTGTCTCTTTTGACAGAATTTTAAAAAATTATCTTCTTTTGTACAATTTGAGTTCTCATCAGGGACACTATCTGCAAAGAGTTTGGCTTTCATGTATGAGTGGATTTCTTTCCAGTACAGATTACTCCAACAATCCGAAATGTTTTAGATAATCGATTGGTTTTCACTTATGGTCACTTATGATTGCTGGTTATGATTGCTGGTTACTAGTATTAAAAAAAAAACCCTTCACATCAGATTCAATATTTTTGAGTATAAATAGAAGCCATCCAGCATTGTCTAGTGTCTCAGTTTTTCTGTGAGATCAGCACCTCTTGAAATATTCATGAATGGATGCGTATTCATACATAGGTTGTGTGGCAGGACTCTTTCCCACAATGCCGCCTTTTCAGAAAGTCACAAATGCATTAGATTTTCCTTTACATTCGTTTTTCCTCTAGAGAGGCTGTGAGACCAATTTAGTACAGCCAGTCTGACTTACAGAGCTCTAAATGGGGTCATGCAGGCAGCACAGGGAAAACAAAGGGGGAAGCAGAAGCAACAAGCTGTGCGAGGAGTCCAGCTTCCCCTCAGAGGACGAATGGATCTGCTGAATGCACAACCCAGATAAACTGTTTATGTTATAGCATATCTTAAAATCCCATTTATTAAAGTTTAGATAATGTTCCCAGTAAAAGTAAAGACACAGCACAAAGTCAGAGCATAGTTGCCAATATTTTAAAATAGCTTACTTGAACTGTTTAATGAGTCCCTGCCTGAATTGGAAATCATTTATTCATTTGAGTGTATTTTTTTTTCCCTCAGTATTTTAAATGATTGTTTTTTATAAATATGAACTTAAAGTTGAACTGAAGCCTTTCTTTAGTTTTGGATGGAATAAGGGAGAGTTGTAACCCCTGTCAGCTTTTTCTTGCAATAAGATTGTCTCAGCAGGGAGTGAGAGGAAATCCTTCCAAAGACTGGGAAATCCCTGGTGGCAGGGTCCCCATTGGTAGATCTCCCATCTATTCCTGATCTGGTGACAACCCAAAATTTGGGATCTTCTTTCACTTTCAGTGGTAAGGGAAACAGAAAGGGAAAAAAAAACCTTAAAAGAATTAAAGGAATGCAGACACCACATCTAAGGACTGCCGAGCTGCAATATATTGCATTTGTTATTGGGTTTAGATATTATGTTTTCAGACTCAAGGCTCAAAAACAAGGGTGGCCCATGGACATATCTTTGTAATGCTGTTCAGTCTTATGATTTTTATCTCTGCGACATACATCTGTCGCAGAGATAAAAAAAATGGCACCCTGTGCGCTTAAAATGCTTGTATGTTACTATGAGCAAACCGACTTGTAATTCCTGGACACTACCCTCTCTTTAACAAATTGAACAGGATCCAGTGTTTCAGGATCCAGAAACCTGTTTCTATGTACATGTAGATCTCAGAGGCATATTATGTGATGATATTCTCTTCGCTCTGCTAAATAAAAGCTCTAATAGAGAAGCAATTGTATATAATAAAGTATTATATTTTCTTATTAGTTGTTGAAGTGTGTCTGCAGCTCAAACTTAATCGTTAGCTTTTGATTAAATTAGAGGGATTAGAAACAATGTTTCAGCTAAGTTGTGGTTATAAATACTGTCTGTATCCCTGCTGGGAAGAATCACTCTGTTTGCACTGGTGGCTATTGTCACTGGGAGGTTCTGATACTTCTTGATTAGGGCTATTACAGGGTGTGAGGACTTTTGCTTCATAATTCCCTGTGACCTCTGTATGTATATAAAAGCACACTGTTGGGTGTAGGATCAGTTGCATGCTCTTTAGTACTCCAGGTGAAATTGTAGGGGCCCAAGAGATGACAGGTGCATTTATAATATATGTTTGTAATTCAGCTACATTAAAATTCCAAGGTTGCCTGCTGCCTGCTAGCTGGGTAAAAACTGAGCAGATGAACAGAATTTCATATCCTTAGGGAGGCAAACCAGTATACCTATCTATAGGTGAACTGTTTATTTAGGGGTTTGTCCTGAGCTTTGCAATATTTCACTTAACTTTTATTCTGATCTCTGTGTTTTCTTTAGCAATCTGGACACAGAAGAATTATACGGTAAGACAATTGGCCATTATTTTATCCATTTTTTTTTATTTGTTATGTGTACATTCACTTTATTTATTATGTGGTAATTCCCGCTGAAATCTATTATGTAACAAAACTCCACACAGCCAAGACAGCAGGCCTGGTGAAAATGCAGCTATAAACATAAGTTATTTAGTTTGTTATTTTGTTTGCTAAAACATAGATATACTGTACGTGTAGAGTTTCCCATCATCAACAGGAAGTTCAGGAGATCAGATTGGGGAGAGCTCCTCTGTAGTTCTAGTACCAGTCCTGATTGGACCATGAGCCCAAGCAGTTGGGCAGGAAGGTAAGAAATGAGAAGAAAAGGCCATCAGACAGAGTCAGTGGGGCTAAGCTGTCAGAGTAAAGTACTGCAACAAGCAGAAATATTAATTATGCCATGGTAGGGCTCTATACAGTGCCTTACACATGAGGGGCCAGGATCATACCAATGGCTGATGTAGGTGAGCCTCCAACACTTGGAGGGGAAGTTGGTGTGTCCACCTAATTCATGTTATAGGAGGTTAACTATTGAGGTCCTCTGTGTTCCCAGTCTTCCGCTGAATCAAACTGTAGTGTGTGTGGCCAACTCTAGGTTGACCATATAAATATAGCAATTTCAACCAGATTTGGATCACAACTGTATACTCTACCCTCAACATTTTCCAGATGGTTTTAAAATAAACCGCTAGTGATAGGTTTAACTTGGTGAAGGTTTTTTTAGTTATTTCGGTATATTTTCAAAAAGATTAATAACAAAGACCATTTGGTACTGTAATGCAGTTTAGCAATGCGGATGAATCTCAGCTGCGGAGGCTATACAGTTTAGGGGGTTTCCTAGGGTACGGCGTCAGGGTCGAGCTCCAGGCGTCACTCTCAGAGTCTTGAACGGAGAGTTTGGAGCTCTACCATCATATGCCGCAAAAACAATATTTAAGGTGTAAAGGGTAGCGCACTATTGATTCACAGTAGTATAGCGTACCCTGCTCAACAAGCAATTTGTAGGTAAAAATAAATGGAAACAAAAAAACTACTTCCCCTTTAAGAATTGAGAGTCCAGTGCTATGGAGGTAGTAGTACAGCACGAGATACATAGAGTGCCAATAACAGTTATGAGCAGCGATCTTCCTAGCAGACACTGAACCATAAATACTTGCTGTTTGTAGCTTAGGCACTGGGGGGATCCTCTCAGTCCGTGGTTCTCAGTCCAGCAGCAGGGAGTAGGCTGTCAGCTGGCGTTCCCAACTGAATAATAGAACGTCATACTGACCTTGCTTCCTGCCATTTAAGAGGATTTGAAGGGGAGGAGCTGGTGACGTTTTCCCGCCCCGATGCGTTCCATGCTGGAACGCATCGGCGATGTTACTTCCGGGTTGCGGCTGCCTTCCACCCTGGAACGCAAGCCGCGATCGTACAGTCTCCCTTGCGGCTGTGTTCCATAGGGGGACGCAGGCTGCGATCATTACAGGTACCCAAAGTTTATTTCGATGATAGTTAACCATTTTTTTTTTTTTTACTCCTCTCATTATAGCATTTGTTGTATCAAGTATGGAAGGGTTCCAGGCAAAAATGTATTATATTGGATGAGGCAATGGGGCGTTGACATGTTACTAGTATAACTCCCAGCATTTTCATTATTTTTTCATGGCCTGATCCATTTTGTTATTTTTGTGAAAGAAAGCTCATTGTAATTATTTGACATAGGCAAATTGCCTACCAATACATACCTCCCAACTTTCTGAGAAAGAGGGACACATTCCAGCACACAATATTTAGGCAATTGCCACAACTCTGCGACGCCCCCAATTATGTGAACCATTAAAAATATATATGCTAAAATAATTTACTAACCCAGAATTATTTTTTTCAAATCATTAATTACGAGATGAGATAAAGGTTTTAGTGCAGAATAACACGTTTGTTAGGTAAATATGAAATTTTCATAGATATCTGTACATCAGACCAAAAATAGGGAGAACTGAAGGGAAAGAGGGACAGACGGATGTCCAAATGAGGGACACTGCCTCCAATTCAGAGACAGTTGGAAGGCATGCCCATGGTCAGGATTGGGTAGGACTTTTATTTTTAAAGGTTTAAAAGGGAGTACAGGTTTCCTTTTGGCTTTGAGAACCTCCGTTACATGCAAATATGGTAAACTAATCTTTGTACAATGCCTGTATTCATTTATATATAATTTGATGATTCGGACAATAGTGTCTCTTTAAGTTTTGAGTAATGAATTAGAACTGAAATATTGTATTATTTATCATAGCTTTACTCATAGCATACTGTCTTTCCTCATTTAGCTTCACCACCCCCTCTTGCTCACACAGATTCTATTTAATGAAGAGGCTGGAAATGGTACATTTGCCTGCTGCTGTTCACAATTCCTAATGTTTTAGTCGGCCGTCTTTTAGATGACTCTGATTTATTCTACAGTACTGTTTATTTAAAGCCATTATCACGCAAGATTTGCCTTAATAGCTGCGGGGCCTTTATGTATATATTATGTTTAGAGCACTTTGTATCAGCAATCAGGGAATATACGCAGTAATCAGTAAAATAATCATACTGCTGCTGTTCATGACATGATGCTTTTTACCAACTCGGTGAATCTTCACAGGAGTTATATCTATTACTGTCTTTTTACCACTGATGTGTGCTTGTTTTCATTGGCTGCAATTAGCACAGTATTACAAAATGTAACTACCCTGTAGTTCTCTCTTTTGCAACATTAAGGGCCGATACACATTTTAGCATTGCGCAAAAGGCATGGGATCCGTGCGTTTAGTGCACACTATCGCACAGAGCAATGCAATGCATGCTAGGTGCGGTGGTGGGTTGCCATTCTGAATGGCTCCCCAGCACACCACCCAGCAACACATGGAACTGCAAGAGTGTGCGTTGCAATGCAGTAAATGCAATGGTGCATTCATTATTTTTTTCACCGCACGGCCTGCCAGGAAGTGTGTTGGGGTGGCATCAGGGCCAGATTTCCCACAAGGCCACTAAGGCCTGGCCAGGCAGGGGCAGGGAGTAGACGGGCGGCAGGACTGTGGTATTCCTATGGGCGGGTAATTTTTTCTACATATAGCCCTGCTTCGGGCAAGCAGAGCTAATTGTAGAGCATGGGAAGCTACAGCTCGTTTTGTACAATTGATCTTGGTGATGACAAAATCACTTCTAATTAGCCTGGTCATCCGTGCTTCCCTGCCGCTCCCCCCTTCATGGTCCGCCCCCACCTCCGGCTGCCTCTCCCTGCTGGCCGCCTCCCTCCCCGCCCTGTTTTTCGGGGTCCCCTGCTCTTCTTGGGGCCCCGGGACCACAGCAAGGTAGTTCAGGATGGAGAGCGGGGAGCAGAGTGGAGAATTTCCATTCTCCTCTCTTCTCTATGGAAACACTGAGACAGGAGAGCTGCACACGCAGCCTTCCCATCTCAGCTGTCACAGGAGTTCAACATCTTGATTGGTCTACCCGAGATAATGTAACTCCTGCGCATGCGCCTGGGCAATAATTCAGCTTGGCAGCAAAGTGTGGAGGATGTCCCCTGAGCTTTGCATGTGCAGCTCAGTGGACATTTAGAAGAAACTTTGCTAGCAGACAACTTTCATTACAGAAGAGACATCGAGGGGTCATTGTCATTTTTTATCACAGGAGGCTGAGCTCTCCTCCCGCACCACCCCGCCCAGCCTCCTGTGACAGCCAATCCAGTATGGAGAGTGGGTACAAACACTTTAATGGGGAACCCCAGCCCCCAAAAATGGGGAAAAAGACGTGGGGTCCCCAAACATGGGGTGTCATCTGGAAAGCATTATCACACCTCGGCTCACAGACCTGAATAGCATTCGGAAACTCATGAATAGTATTCGGGAGTTCCCAAATGCTATGTAACATTTGACAGCTGAGAGTGTCAAATGGGCGGAGCAAGCCGTGAGTCTGGACTTTTTACTAACTATTTGATTTAACCCTTTAGTGAATGGGTAGGGGTACAAGTACCCCTTACTCATTCACAAGGAGGGGGGCGGCATCTGGGTGCTCCCTTATTTAAAGGGGTACCCAGATGCAAATAAGCCCCCTTGCCCGCAGACCCCCACAACCACCGGGTCAGGGTTGTGGGGAAGAGGCCCTTGTCCCCATCGGCATGGGGACACCCTCCTTGGCCTGGTAATGCGCAAGGAGGGGGGGGCGCTCGATTGTCCCCCACCCTTTCCTGCTCGGATCAAGGGTCTGGTAGGACTGTTAGGGTCCCACGCACTTTTTTTGTGTTTTAACTTTGGGGGGGGGGGATCCCTCCTAACATTTCTACCAGACCTAAGGGGCCTGGTATGAATTGGGGGGGAACCCCACGCGCTTTTTTTTTCATCTTCTGCAAACTAAAAAAAAAAAAATTCAATTTTTCCTAATGTCAAATTGCTGCAACGAAATTTTGTCCAAAATGAAATTTCGACCAGACTACCGCTAACGAATTCCGGGAAATCGGAAATTCGGATTTGTTTGCATTCATTTTAGCTGTAATTCGAATACATCTGAATCTCCGAAATGTTGTCCGAATTTAGTTTCGTAACAAAACGAATCGCACATGTCTATCTGCCATACAGTTGCCCACTCCCCGATTTCTTCCTGTAATGTTACATTATCTAAATCTGTGTCTATTACCCTCCCTATTTTCGTATCGTCAGCAAACACTGAGACATGGCTATTTACTCCCTCCCTGATATCATTAATAAACATGTTGAAGAGCATGGGGCCTAGCACAGAACCCTGGGGCACGCCACTCATGACCTCAGCCCAGTCTGAAAAGGTGCCATTAATCGATACTCTTTGTACACGTTCCTGTAGCCAGTTTTCTATCCACGTGCACACTACTTCATCTATGCCCTTAGCTTGTATAACAAGCGTTTATGTGGCACCGTATCAAATGCTTTGGAAAAGTCCAGATATACTATGTCCACCGGCCTCCCTTAAATTTAAGGAAAACTCTAACTGACCTCTGTAGCTGTAGAAACTGTGGAGCAATTTATCCAGAAATTTTCCAGCAGCTACACTTTTATTTCAGTAGCTCAGCTCCCCCTTCTTCCTCTCCTATCAGTGAGTTGGCAGCATTTCACCTTTTAATTTCTAATTTAAACACAGAGGAAGTGCACAGGAAGAGGGGAGAGAGCAGAGTACCGAGAACTAACTTGAACAAATTCCTGGTTTCTATTGTGAACTTGTGAATTGCTCTTGAGTAACTGTAACTACAGAGGTCAGTGTGGGCTTATTTTAAAGCATATGTACTGTTTGTTAAGATTATGGGAATATTTGAATGTTCATCATAGCCTGGCAACAGTTATACTTTAAAAAAAAAAGCAACTTGTGGCAGTAAGTCTGTCAATGGGCTGATAATGCTTTCCTGAAAACATCAACATCAACATCAAATAACATGCAAATATAAAAAAATGTTTTTTATTTAAAGGACCATTCCCAACAGTCTGCATGAAGTGACTGAGCTATCATCATCAGATGAAGAGAGTCTATAGGTAGCAATGTTTTTTGTTCAATAATTTCTTGGCTCAGGTAGTATAGTACGTTTACTCCACAGGTTACAGCATTAACCACACAGTATTTATGGGGTGTTTTATGGGAAATACGCTTGAGCGTCATGAAACTTCCTAATGCATTTCATGTGCAAAGGAAAGCTTTCAACAATTCCATTCCTACCATCGTGAGCCCAGCAAACACAGAAAGAACATGAAGAAGCTGTTTAGAATACCCTCTGTGCCATAAATGGGGATGTAGTCAGTGTCTTAACTAACCTTAGGGGCTACACAATGGCTTTTACCAGCTACTCCAACATTCAGAAGCATATTGGTACATTTTATATATCTGATATTTTAGCATAGTTGCAAAACTGGCTAATTATATTTTAGATTCTTTTAAGAACTTTGCAGCACAATTTAAATTCATCCAGTAACTGTTAGTACTTGGCAACACAGATCAGATGTTTTATGCAGCCTAAACATTTTGGCAGAAACTAGAAAGGGAAGCATTAAAGATCTATTTTTGCTACCTAGTTGAAAAGTAGCAATTATTAATGATGCATACAACACAAGAAGAACAGTTTCAGGCTGTATTAATCGAATCGCCTCTTTAGATGTCAATGTGGCTCAGTTTAACTCAATACAACTAGACCAGGGGGCACCTGGAAGGTTAATGCTTGATAATTGGTAGGCAGTTAAGAAGCTTTTTGTCTACTGCTTGTAGTTGTAACATGTAATTTTAGGTTGTCCACTCTGATATACAAGAATTAGTCTTTGTAAAACCAAAACCTTCCTTTTAGTTTTGGACAAAGTAGCTAACGGTTCAAATCCATCATGTTTTGCTTTCAAACTGATTTCCCTTCACTTCCTGTCCCTGAGACACAACAGAAAGTAATAGGGTATCTTTCCAAAGTTAGGGGATATTGCCTTTCAAGACAGTTGTCACCAGAACATGTTTACTCAGTAGAAGATTTCTCATCATCTCAAAAATTTTGAACTTTCCATAACTTTCTGTACAGGAGACAAGGGTCATCAATAATAAAAGTGATTTTCCCATGCTTTGACAAAATGATAAAAAATGAAACGGAGGTTTTAACTCTTCCCCACTCAATCCATGGCATGAATGTCAATTCACAGATATTCTTGCTATGCTTAACGAGTTTACCTTTTTTCCAAATAAAGACAGAAAGAAAAATAATGTCTTATGAGTTGCCACACACATTTCATACATTTGAAGACATATATGTATGTGTGGCCAGGTATGAAAATCACAGGTGTGAAGTATTTTGCAGCAAATTAAAGTTTTTGGGGAATTATAATGTTAATGATTATGAAGAAGAATATTAACCACTTCGGCTCTCAAAGCTGACTACTTGCAAGTGTCATTTTACACAGGAGCTGCTGCATTTAATAGCTGCTTCTGCTAGGTAATACATAGAAATGTCCTCGCTGTCAATCTGACAGCCGGTAATTGCTGATAATAGCATCATGTAGTAATGTAAGCCGGTACATCTTAGAAACTTTGTTGAAGATTTTTAGGGTGTTTCTCCTATATTTCAAATTCTTTAAAATGCTTAAAGCATTTTTAAATAATGCAGAGTAGCAGAGGACTCATCATCATCATCCCTGGGGATGAATTCTACTTTTTTTTCTTCTGCTTTCATAACAAAGTAGCATTAACACAATCATTATCTTGAACATGGCAGGAAGGCCAAAGAGGATGAAAACCAGGACAATACCAGAATTTTCTGTGGGATTTTTCCTTGACTGTCTGGTCTAAGTTGCTGCACTATCAGCAACTTAGACCAGACAGGGAGACTGGTGATGATTATGGTGATTATGATAAAGCTGAGAAGCAGAGCAAACATAATAGTTTCCACACAAAACAATTATTTAAACACAAGCTGGAGAGTGAGCGATCCAAACACAGAAACCTCCCAACAAAACTGCACCACCATTACCAGTACTGTACCAGAGTCAGTGTCCACAACTTGCAGGTGTAGTAGTAGGAGCACATCTACAGACTTTCCCCCACAGTTAGACACATACACAGTCCCAGTCCAGCAAGTAGTAAGTATATGGGATAGCAGAGAAAGAAGCAGACAGAGGTTTCCCAATGAAGATCCAGTTAAAGGGGAAGAGGATGTGTAGACAGATCTCAGCCAGCAGGCAGCAGGGAAGCAGGCAAGTAGAAAAGTAGTGGTTCCGGAAAATGTACACCAGGAATGACTGAATTAAGTATGTTTGAATTCTTTGTTCATTCTAGTCTTGGTATGCTTCTCTGACAATATTTAAATGTATTAAGGTTTTTTTGTATTCTATATCTTTCCTTTCATATAATAAATATGTATGTGCTGCATGCAACAGGCAGAAGTATTTAGGCCTGGCCATGCCAAAATGATCAAACAATGGTGGTGATACCACCATCATAAATATGAAGGACTACTTAAGTGAATTGTTGCATGCGACCTGATCATTTAGGCATGTGTCAAGCACTGCTGTACATGGGCAAAGGGACAAGAGTGGTCTCTCCTGGGTAATCTGCTTGGGGATGTTCCATCCACCCTTCATATTACTGCTATGCAGGAGTCACTGCAAACACACATCTTGTTGTCTATGGCTCTGCAGAAGCACCCGCATAGAGGTAATGTGCTTGTCCTGACCTGTAGAGACCTTAGATACAAAGCAGTTCAGAACCAAAAGAAGCTCTCTAAGGCTTCTCCTTGCCATTTGTGGTCCATATAGTTACAATTGCCTGTTTTTGTCCACATTTTATTCATAATTGGCTATTTGCTACCCACATATTCTAATAATTGCCCATTTGTTGTTCAAGTGTTGCACAGACATGGACATGTTTGTTGGTAACCTTACAGCTCCTTGAAACAATGCTTCATCCCTTCTGGAAAGTGAAGAAATTAAAATGAAATGTCTCAAGTATAACTGCATGCCTGTGGTATGTCCTAGAGCACATGTGTCAAACAAAAGGCCTGTCCACTGAGTCTGGTCCTCCAGGCCATTTCATGTGGCCCTCGCACCACTCCTGCAGCTGCGGCACCCCCCTCATCTCTGCCCCACCTTGTCTCCGATGCTAAGCGACGATACCGGAACATTACATTTTAAACCAAAACTGGAGCTGTAAACAGTCTCCGGTCTTCACTAGAAGACTGCTGAGGTCCCCAGCAAGGTCCTGACAGCCTTCCTGTGGATCCACGCTGCCCGCACCCGCTGAGACCAACTGGGACTCCTGGTGAGACCGCGCAGCCCAGCATAGACCTCACACAGCCACCTGAGAGTCCGCACTATTACACTAATTGCCATTACTTTCAGAGCTAGTTATTAAGTTATTACTAAAACCAGTAATAATTGAATGCAGAGACAATTATGTAATGTGATAAAGAGTAGATACATTTACTGTATATAGTTTTACAAATACAAATGGCCCTTTAAGGGCAACCATAATGCTGCTGCGGCCCAAAAATTAAATTGAGTTTGACACCCCTGGCTACAGTAAATATATATATAAAAATATAAATTATTGCTTATTCTACAACAATATTCTAAAAATTTCATGAACAGATTTGTTGGTTCCCCTAAAAAAAATCATAAATAAATGAATCATAGTGATATTTTAAACTGTTTTCTCTAATCAGTAATCACACAGTCTTGTAATCAACCAGTCAGCTTATTTAAATAGAGAAAAGTAGTCACTCTGCTGTTTGGCATTATTTTTTGAACCACACTGAACCTGGACCAGAGAAAGCAAAGGAGAAAGTTGTCTGAGGTGATCAGAAAGAAAATGATATACCAGCATGTCAAAGGTAAAGGCTATAAAACCATCTACAATCACTTTCACGTTCCTGTGACTAGAGTTGAAAATCATAACAAGTTTAAGATCCAGGCGAGTATAGCCAACCTCCCTTGAAGTGGCTGCAAGATGAAAACCGACCCCAGATTGAACAGAAGGATAATGCAAAAAGTAGACAATGAGCCAAGGAAAACTCCCAAGGAGATACAAGTTGAACTCCAGGGTCAAGCCACATCACGTCCCATCACATTATCCTTTGGTTTTTGAGTGACAGTGGGCTCAAAGGAAGACTCAACTGTTGAAAGAAAAACATAAAAAATTCAGTGCATTGTCTAATGCACTTTCAGTCACATCATCTCATATCACTGAACGTTGTATCACAATAGAAGCTGTGGCGCTAAGTGAATAGAAGCAGCAAAAAAAACCCTCATAGAGGTATAAAGCATGTCCTTTCTCTCCTTCTTCCCCATTTTAGAGTAGTCATATGCATCGGTTTTCCTTTATTCACACCCTATGCCTTGCCAGTGCCACCACTATATTTTGCCATGGGCTCTGGTCGCATGCCATTATAGCAACCAGCACTACCAAGGCCACTACTAAGTTTCAAAATCCCACTAATTATCAATGTGAAAAAAATATCCTATTAGAAAGAAACATTGCTACTTTACAATGATTTTGATTAAGATCAACAATTTGCATCAGTTAGATTGTACATATTCTTTACATGTGCTGCTAAATATGAAATTATAATGGTTTGGGATTTATTTTATTTATTTTTCTATAGTTAAATGTATTTATTAATCTATAATTTTCATTTTTTAATCTCTAGGTTTTTTATTTATTTATTTATTTTAAAAAAATAGTTTTTGTATTTTCGTAACTTTTTGCCTACAAATAAACATTGAATGCAGTGCACACCCATGTCAAATGATTACCATTTTCTAAGGAGAGAGAACAGCAGAAGTCATGCCCTACATGATGTTCTGTCCCTGACAGACCCCAGATACCTCAGACAAAGCCATTGGAAGAGAGGCGAAGTGCTCAGGAATCAGTGTTTTCACATGTGGGTGGAAATCCAAGCATGAACTACTGAGCTTAGTAAGCAACAGGATTATTTTCAACAGCTAAAACTGGAAAATATGAAAAACAACTGAGAGTTCCACTTGAAACTATCCTGATTATCTTTTTTAATGAATGTGACCCTATGTAATGTTTACATATGGATTTTAATGTATTTATAGCCCTGAAGGACAGGATGCAGACACTTTGGTCAGTATATATAGTGGCGCGTTGCTTCACCTCTAAGAGCTGCCTTTCTTATAAGGCAAGTACGCTTGCCGGTACTCAGATGCCCCCAGGTCTTAGACCATATACTCTTGCTATAAATGTCGCAGGTGGCCCCCAGGTGCCGTGCAGTAGTACTGACTGGTGATAAGGTACAAGACATAAAAAGGAAGCAAGATAAAAGACAGGAACAGGGCTGAAGATACAATACAGGACTAGGATTAAAGATACAAGGCAAGACTGCGATTCAGGATTAAGACAGGTACAGGATTCAAGATACAAGGCGGGTACAAGATACAGGCTTGTGCAGACTAGACAGGACTACCTGGGCTTGTGATGCTTAATTTAAGTGCCACTAATCAGTGGCAAGGCTGAGGAGTGTGTGACCAAGCTTATTAGCCCACAGCTGATGGAGAGGTGCTGAAGGTGTGTGGCCAGGCTCATTAACTGGCTCAGACTTGCTCATCTGTGGAGATTGAGCTCTCACATTACATAAAATCATATGTACAGTATGCCCTTAGTTAGTTAGTATTTTAGAAAAGCAGCTTTTGTTTAATCAAAGTGGCACAGAGTTACTGGCAAGATAAAAAAACGGTCTCTTTTTTATAATGTAGGTTGAACTCAATGGGCATGTGTCTTTTTTTTTCAACCTGACTATGTAACTATGTAACTAAGTAGCACAAGTTATTTTCCTGCTGTAGATTGGATGTCTCACCAGTAAAAATATTTTCACTGCTGCATAGTGTTACTATATAATCTTCTATTTCTTTTGCAGATTACTTTTCACATCATTTGGGGGAATATGAAAGTGTGCTGGCAGCACTGGAAGACCTAAACCTCTCAATACTGAAGGCTATGGACAAAACAAAAAAAGTAGGAGAACGGTTTATTTCTTCTTATGAAGTGACCATATGCGGCACCGTAATTGCAGTCAGTGTGACCAGTTTGAGGATTGGTTATAATATTTGTGCAGTTAGTGTGACCAATTTACACCTTGCTCGTAGATTTGTGCAATCATGTGTGACCAGTTTAAACATTGCTTGTAATATTTGTGCAGTGTAGTAGTTAAAGTATATGTAAACCCAAAACATTTTTTAGTAGGAAAGGAATAAAACCCGCGTCAAGTTAATTTTGGCTGTCTGTTTCCCTCTTGGGAGATTTTTTTTACTTACAGTCCTGGAGATACACTAAGAAATTAGAGAAAATTTCCCCAAAGTGAACAGAATTCCCATCTTAGAGCGGTATCATGGAATGTAGGAACAGGTATCCCCATTGGATGATTGTCCCTCACCTCTTTCTCATATGACAAAATATTTGGATATCCCCTTCCGGTTAGTGAAAATGGTCTCCAGGACAATTAGAAGGATAAATCTTCCCAACAGCGACATAGACAGAAATCAAATCCTGTCAAAGTTCTAATCCTGCACTACTGTATCCAGAATTTAAAAACATGCTTTTACATATATTTTGTTGTGAGATAAATAGAGGTACTGCCAGTGCTGACTTCCCTATAAAATGATAGTTGGTTGGCTGTCATGTTGACTTGTTGCATCCTGGGAAGGTTACATCAGCAGAACATTGCTGGAAAATCTCATCTGTAATCTCATGAGATTTCAGGGAAAGGCATTTTCCTCCCCTGAGATGATGTGCAAAGTCACATGTCCTAGTCACATGTGCCAGAGTTCCAGGAAGTAAATGGAGATGGATTAAAAATGGCCACCATTAGAAAAATGGGGAGGAAGAGAAAAATAAGGTATGCAAAGAATAAAAAATCTTAATATATATTATTATTATTATTACATAGTATTTATATAGCGCCAACAGTTTGTGCAGCGCTTTACAATATAAGGAAGACATTACAGTTACAATACAATTGAAGACAAGAGAGTAAGGAGGGCCCTGCCCCTGAGGGCTTACAGTCTAAAAGAGGAGGGGGAAATATTAGGAGTTAGTGAAGTGCAGATCTGTGGGTTGAACGATTGGTGACATTCTATTGGTTGTATAGTGTAGTAACAATGTGTAAATCACAAGAATGGATCAACAAAATTACAAATATATTATGGCAAATCAAATAGGTGAAATCATTTTATATATGTACCTAAAATGTATTTATTGGTTTGGCTCGACTTCCTCTTGAACCTTAAATAAATGGCAATAAAGTATTTATTTAAATGTACTCAGTTTCAGATAACGGTTTAAAAATAACCCAATTTGCCACATGTTTGGAGAAGTCTTATAATTAGTAGCAGTAAGTTGCATGGAGTTTGGCAGAGTTTTTTCAGATGTTAATTACAGAGGAGGATTCTCTATAGAGCTGATAACCTGATACAGCAAATATCCTGCTGGCTGAGAACGAGATAATAAGAATTCTTAATAATAAAACTGCTTGCTTGAAACAAGGAAAAGTTAGCCAGTGCATCTTCTGCGCTCCATTCATTCACCGAGCTGGAGCTGTATGGTTCTAGAAAAGACAGGGATTAAATATGGAGCACAGAAGACATAGTTACATAGTATTTGAGGTTGAATAAAGACATTAGTCCATCAAGTCCAACCTATTAGGATCTCATTCTAGGAGTACCCGTACCCCTGTATATTACGGTCCCTTAAGAAATCGTCCAAAAGTTTCTTGAACAATTCCACATTATTTGCTGAAATCACCGCCTGTGGCAGTGAGTTCCAGACCCTAACTGATCTTACTGTGAAGAACCCCCTTCGCCCCTTGTGCTGGAATTTTTTTTCCACCAATTTTAGGTGATGGCCTCTAGTTTTTGTAACGGAGTTAATTTTAAACAGTTTATCGCTAATGTTGCTACCACCATTAAACATTTTGTACATGGAAATCATATCCCCCCTTAATCTCCTCACCTCTAATGTGAACATGTTTAAATTTAGTAGCCTCGTCTCGTAGCTCTGGTCCTCCATACCCCTAATTAGTTTGGTTGCCCTTCGCTGGACTTTTTCCAACTCAAGGACATCTTTTCTTAGTACTGGTGACCAGAACTGGACCGCGTACTCCAGATGAGGTCGAACCAATGATCTATAAAGTGGCAAAATTATAGACTTGTCCCTGCAATACATCCCCTTTTTAATACAGGACAAGACCCTGCTAGCTTTGTTTACAGCAGCCTGGCACTGCAAACTACCTTTCAGTTTGTGGTCTACAATGACCCCCAAATCCTTCTCCATTTCTGACTTCCCCAGCGGCATACCCATAATTGTATAACCCATTTGTTTATTTTTAATTCCAAAGTGCATTACTTTGCATTTATCGACATTAAACCTCATCTGCCACATTAATGCCCACTCCCCTATTTTATCCAGGTCCTCCTGTAATGTTATAGTGTCTAAGTCCGTGTCTATTACCCTCCCTATTTTGGTGTCATCCGCAAACACGGAAATATCGCTGTTAACACCCTCCCCGATGTCAAGACATCTGAGGAAAGACAAAATGAACTGGAATTATTCCCCTTTGAAGTGTATATAAAGCCAACGTTATTAGTTTAGTTCTAGATTGGAGAGCGGTAAGGGGCTAGTACTCATGTCAGGTTTTTATACCGGTCTGGGTCTCCATTGGGGAGATGCAAAAAAGTTGGGACAGGGCAACAAAAAGCTGGCAAAGTAAGTGGTACTAACAAGGAAGAGCTGGAAGAACATTTTCAACTAATTAGGTTAATTGGCAACAGGTGAGTAACATGATTGGGTATAAAAGGAGCATCTTAAGGTGCCCATACACCTGCTGATTATCGTATGATAATCGCAGGTGATCCAGCGATCGTACCATAATCGGCAGGTGTATGGGTAGCGTGCGACCGCTTCTACTGTAAGGTTGCACGACATTCGTCTTCCAAGCACTCTTGAAAACCTGCCCGAAAATCGTACGATTTTCGGCGGGTTGGTGGCGTGGTCGGGAGACGAATGCCGCACGGGCCGGTGTGCACAAGCGCACACTGCCCGCTCAGCACTGCTATCATCGCAAGCCCTTGCAATGATCACAAGTACGATCTGCCTGTCCAAGATGGGCAGATCGTACAAAAGGTTAATCACCTTACAACCATCATACAACGAAAGTTGTGCGATGGTTGTAAGGTGTATGGCCAGCTTTAGAGAGTCAGAGTGTCTCAGAAGTAAAGCTGGGCAAAGGTTTGCCAGTCTGTGAAAAGCTGTGTCTAAATTGGAATTAGTTGTATTTATTTATATTTTGTCCAAATAATAACAGTTATTATGTTTCCAAAGAGTTGGCTCCAACTCTCTCACCTTAACTTCCCTGAATTTCTATCCTGTCTAATATGAGAAGCAACAGTGGTCTCCAGCAGCTGTCTATCTACTAGGTTGGAGAAGGGAGGGTAGCAGGGGGTAAGGGAGTGTCTTGCCTTGCTGTGCCTGTGTGTTTGTGGAGACACACACAGCTTAATAGCGCACACAAGGGTGGCTCCATAGGACCCTGCAAGGGAAACAAGCCACCGTAAAACAGGATGTTAGAGTCAGTGCTCAGGGAACCATCTGACTCTGCAGGACAATAACAACATCAAGAAGCAGCATGCATTGTAAGTAATATAATCAGCATTTGAAATAGCTTAAAAACCTTTTGATTAACTATGACATTAAGTGGATATTGGGTGTTATGGTATATTAGTAGTTAACACTGTTGTCTTGCAGCACAGTATTATTGGTTTCAGTTCCAACGAAGGACACCTTTTGCATGCATGAGGCTCTAGCGTTTCTTTACATTACTATTTTGTACAGTTCAGCTTGTAGGCAGTAATGCACACACTTCCCACCCCTCTTGGTATATGTGTTTTCCTTCTCTTGCTGCCTGTAGTCATCTGTTGTTTATGCTAAGTTACACAATAAACATGGGAAATAAATGTTCACTCCATTCTGGGCAATATATATTGTCCATATACTAGAGAGCAACATAATTCATAAGTTGTCTACACAAAAGCAATATTTTATTAAACATTTTCTAATATATTCTTTAATTCTCATTTAAAGAAATGTACATTTAATTTGTAATTCACATTTGAATGAATGTTCAGATGGAGCTGTGCTGTGGGCACTGGACTGTTTTCCATGAATGCCCCCCACCAGTTTACAGTAAATGTACACCCGAACTGGATGAGATTTAGTTCGCTGTACCATAAACATATGGCAATTTTATTTCTTTTAGAAAATACTTTATTATATCTAAGTGCTTCTGTACTCCTACAGCTTCTGCGCAGTCACTTCATGGCTACATTAACCACTTGAAGACCAGGTGTTTACGCCCCCTTCCTGGCCAGGCCATTTTTCAGTATTCAGCGCTGTGGTACTTTGACTGACATTTATTCCGTCATGCAACGCTGTACTGAAATTAATTTTATACCATTTTGTGGGGACAGATAGAGCTTTCTTTTGGTGGTATTCAATCACCACTGGGATTTTATTTTTTACTATATTAAGGAAAAATTACCCAATTTTTTGGGTATTTTTATTTCAGGTAAATAGACACCAAACATGACAAGCTTTAAAATTGCGCGCACCCACGAATTCGCAAAAAAATACCATACAAAATTGACCATAGGTGACGCTTTAAAAGCTTTTCCCGCTCAACAGTTTAGTGTTATCAGTGATTAATGGCCCTAGAATTATTGCTGTCACTGCGACGTTCGCGTTGATATGTAACATGTGCAGCGTAATGGGTGTACCCAAATGAATTTTACAAACAACAAAAAGTTTTCCCAGCACACTCGCCAGCCAGCATGCAAAAAAACTTGCCTCACCGCTAAGGTTAAAAACAGAGGTTTAGGTACACGTCTATCTAAACTTCTGTTTTTAACCTTAGCGGTGAGACAAGTTTTTTTGCATGCTGGCTGGCGAGTGTGCTGGGAAAACTTTTTTCTGTTTGTATTGTATTAGGCCATTCCATGTTCACCTTGCTGTAAAGCTGGTAACAAATTGATGAGTGCGTTTGCCATTTGTTTTGCTTGACTGATTTGACGCAGTGATGCATGGGGGGGTCTCAGCTGCCTTGTGATGTGCGGGATCCCTTGTGCGTCTCTGTGCCTTTAACCTCCCAAGGGGTATGATTTTTTTCTTTTCTTCATGTCATTTTTTGGTCTATTTTTTTCCGAATTTTTTTCGTTTTTGTTGTTTAAAAAACAAATCTGGCTGGTTCCGCCCCCCTGCGATGCGTACGCTCGCAAGGGACGGAAACCCGGGAAGACGGATGCCGGCATTGGCCAGAGAACACAGGGACAAGGTAGGTAAATGCGGCATTCCCAAGTGTAGCTTGGGGTTACCGCTTATGGTATGGAAAACTAACCCCGAGCTACACTCGGGAATACCGCCAGGGAGGTTAAGGGCGGTTGGGCTTCCTTCTGACAAACCTGCACCCAATTTGATCTTTTGCCCCATGTGCTCCAAGATAGAGACTCTCTTAGTTTAGAATTAGGACCGCACTACACAGAGGAGCCTTGGCGCGGCTGTGCGGCTTTCACATTTTCTGCAGAAGACGTGTATCTAAACCTCTGTTTTTAACCTTAGGGGTGAGGCAAGTTTTTTTGCATGCTGGCTGGCGAGTGTAAAATTCATTTGGGTACACTAATGTATGACCAAGTAATTGTCATTCAAACTATCACTGAAAAATGGCCTGCTAATTAAGGTGTGTATTTACAGGCTGGTTCTAAATTGTTTAATTTGATAATAATATTGATAGAGAAACTATAATCTTTTTAGGCACTAATATGCAGAACACTAAACTAAGTGCACAAAGAAGCAAATTCACGTACTTCTGCTCCATTTACTTGCTAGGAAATGCACATACACTAATTAGCTCCTGTCTAAATTGTCTCTGTATCCGAGTGCAATAGGGACCTTAGATTGTAAGCTCTTTGAGGACAGGAACTAATATGAATGTGCACAGTGTAAAGCACTGCATAAATTGTTGGCGCTATATACATACCTGTAATAAATTAATATAAGCGAAAATGAGCCACTGAAGTAAACAGAAAATCAATGTCAACAAATGTAAAAGAATCTAAACTAAAGTATGAAGAAAATATACAAATTTAGGTTAAAAGACACCTTCGTTGGTATTTCCTTTAATATGGTCTATTCACTAAAGTGTGAAGAGTTTGGAGAAGACAGGAGAAGTGAACAATCTATTCTAGGACAACATCGCTGATTTGGAAAAATTCTCCAATTCAGTTCACTTTCCAGTTCAGCTATGTTGTCCTAGGACCTAGATTGTTCACTGCCTTCTTCACGCTCTTCACCCTTTTGTGAATAGACCTGGTAGTTTTAATCCCCTTATCTCACTGCTGAAAACACCAGTAATGATTGGTCACCCGGCACCATGTGACCTAGAATGCCTTGGCTGGGAGTTGCAGTTTTTTTTATTTGTGTCAAGATAAAGGTCATTTGTTTTTATTCAAGGCAAGAATGTAATTGCTAACATGTGCCCTATGGATTCATGTGGGTTTGTCTGATTCTCTGATTGTTTTATGTTTTTTCTTCTTGCATAGACTTGTCCTTTAATTTGTCACCATCAATAACTGAAACTAATCCTTTTCACGCAGCATTTTATTTGTAACATATAAACATTTCATCATTATAAGCAGACTTTCTTTCACACGGTCAAGAGATCCTGACTGAATCTGCAGTTTTGTTGTGTATCGCCACTTGTTTACTTACAAGTAAAGCTTTGTATCTGACATGCGGTGGTTATCAGGCATGTACGCAGGTTAATGGACTTGGTTCCTTCGCGGTCGCTATGCAACAAATCCAACATGTGTTTTCCCCTGTGCTCTGACCAGTCTCGCATTTTGCTGTAGCTCGGTTACTGCGCTTGACTGTAAAGTAATGGAGTTCATACGAGCCAATTAAATGGCTTTTTGTCCCCAAGCATTCGGGGGTTTAACTGTTTGTCACCTTTTCTCCAGAGTGATGGGTCCAAGCAAATGCTTTATTGAAGTTTAACCAGAGGATTCAGACCGCTGTATCGCAGAGTTAGCAGAGTTCACTGAATGAGTTAAAGTAATATAAAAAAAAAAAATTTGGGCTGTTTCAAAATGATGACATGACAGATCGATGGATGCTGCTTCTTGATGTTTTCAAGTTTAGGTTTCCATTCAAATAAACTGGTCCCCTGAGGGCTGGCCCTGATGGGGTCGCTCTTTTGACTTGAAGGGTCCTATGGAGCCACCCTTGCGTGTGCGCTCTTGGCCAGCAGCTGTGTGGGTCCCCACAAAAACACTCCTCTGCTACTCCCTTCTCCACTGGAGACTGCTCTGTCCCTTGAGACATGATGCTTAGTGCGTGCGCTCACCGACAGGAACTTCAGGGAAGCCCTGCTAAGGGATCTAGAGCCTCTAGGGCAGTGAACAAACGAAATAAAATAGGTGGCTTTTTTTTCCAAATACCTGTCAGTTGATGTATTGGGAAATGTAAACAAATTTGCGTGCCATGCATGCACAAAAGCAGTAGAAAGCATTTAATACTAATTAAACCTTAGATCATGGTTTTAAAAGGTTAGCCTGCCTGAAAGTGATAGCATGTTATGATTCACTCTAATGTCCATTACATCAAGGCTACCAACACACCACAATGAATCAAAAAAGCATGCATGGTCCTTTTTTAGCAACGCAGTGCGCCACAACACACAGTATGTGTGTATGACACCATAGTGCATCTGGCATCGATCAGGTGCATTGCCATGCATTACAGGAATGTGCAGTAATGCCCGTTTTTTCTTGCTTTGCTGCAATGCACAAGTTTAGACCCTAGGCCAAAATGAGTACTTAACCCTTCCAGTGTGAAGGCAGCCCAACTGCAAGGGATCATTTTTTAACCGCCCAGCTCTTTTCTTTAAGATGATACTAAATCCTAATTAAAAAACATTTTGTGCTGCAGACCTTACAGGAATTTCAATGTTTGCAGGTCAGCTTTTCTTTTAAGCTTGTGGTTGCCCTCAATTGCTTCTCTGGAAATTGCCCCTTCCATGTCTTGTGTTTCTGGGTAGCTCCATCCCTTTACAGGGTCCCACGGAGCCACCTTTATGTGCATGTTCCCAATGGCCACCACAGTAGATGAAAAAGATAGCCCTGGCAGCAAGCCACTCCCCTTTTCCCCTTCCTCCCTCCTCTAAACCAATGACTGACACCAGCTGGAGCCTGGGCTGTCCCCTCTGAACTGTCCATGTGAAGTACACAGGGCGCACACTCCCCTACCCAGATGTTCTGCAACCTGGAACCAGTGAACAGCATAGGATGCAAGTTTTTGGGCACAAATACAAGCCAGATTTTTTGGATATTGTTTCATTGCTTCCTTGAATGTACTAAGCGAGAAGAAGAGTGGGAAGCAGGGGAATTGCTTGCCTGTAAGCTGTTTTTAATTAGGGCCATATGGGGAATATTGAAAATCAATATAAATGTAGGTTCCAGGTATTTTTACAGGTAGCATTGATTGATTGCCAGGCGATCCCCTTCTAATTTACTGTTTCTTACACAAGAAAACTGCAAATAGCAACAGGAAAGTTAAAATGTTGTTTTTATAAACATGTCAGCTATTATTCTAAATTAGCCGTCTTGATGAGCTTTTCAGATTTCTGGCAGTGTGAATTGTGTTTTGTGCTTTTCCAGGCTTTTTGTCATATGAATTGTTACCATTCATGAGCATAATACTTTCACACTGTAGCATAACATTGGCTACAACAGGGGGCAGCTTTTCAGTAGTGCTTGTGTGCATGCCAAATGCTTCTCTACAGCTTTGCCTCCTATCCCTTCCGCTATTGTTTCTTATCACCCTCGCCTTCTGCTGGTGTATTTACTTCACAGAACATTGCAGTGGATTTTGTGGATTGTACAGAGCTTTCATTGCCTTTTCCAGATAATTACACATCGCCGCCCCAGTGTATTTCCTAGTGTGAGGTGTCATTTCCTTTGTAATGAATTAGTGTGTTGATTTTACCTATGCTTTCTTTTACTGATAATGTATTGATCAGTACATATTGTAAATATTTGTCTATTACTCTTCAAAATCCAACATGATGAATTGCCCGGCATTTGATCACAGGATACTGAAGGCAGTCTGTCACAAGATACAGACTAATCACACTTTGGCACAAGCATCCTAATGTTTGAAGTGAATAAGAAGGGCTTGTTGAAAGGGCTTTGGTTTTGTCAAAATCTGTTTTGTGTTTAGTGAGATCTGGACCGGGCTGATTGTGAAACTTCAGTTTTGATGAGAGATGAACTCTAAGCATGAAAGTGATTCTGATAATGTTGAATAGGAGAAGGATCCAAGGGGCCTTTGGAACTCTGTCATGTGACCTAAGTAGGGTATACACAGTTCAAACTTCGAACTAACAAAATCGATTTCAGAATGTTCATTTAACTTTCTAATCGCTGATGGGGTTCAATTTATGATCAATTTAGACCATAGTGATGAAAAAAATTGAAGGAGCATGTTGGAAGATTGAATATGGATTTCGTTCAGGAAACTCCATTCATTCCAAAATCGAATGTTAAATGAAAACGAAAATCAAATGAAATTTCGAATGACAATCGACAAATCACTGATGGAATTATCGAACATTCCCACAGGATTCTTCATACGAACATTCATTCAAAAATCTACCCTGTTATACCCTACTTTATGATGGGACTCTTTTGGGACCACCCCCTCTTCAGCCAAACTTCTGACATATCACCATCACTAGCCTGTGCACTCTACATTGGCAGTGGGCATCAATAACAAGTAAAACTATTTCCTGAAAGTGTATTCTGTACTTTTTAGCCACATATTCTATTAAAGCATCAAAAATACATTTTAAGAAAAAAAAAGAAGATGGGGGTGGATAACGTGCTATCTAACAAATAACTTTCTTTGGCCCTGACAACTCTGCTGCCACAGCCGCCCTAAATAGCAATGGCAAGGCTGAACAGGAAGGTAGCATGTATTGTAAGGCTGTTGGGTGCTGTTACTTTGTGAGTCTGACAAACTCTTTAAATTAAACAAGGCAGATGATTGTTGACAAGGTTTCTAGTGAATAACAGGACAACCCCATGATGACTTGGAACATGGATACAGGTCCATCCTACTACCGCTCATCCTAGCCCAGCTTGTCAGTATACACTATTATTTATAGTCTTTTCCTTAATAACTGAAATGACAAAGTGATTTGTTGGCATGCCATTTTCCAACAGAAAATCAATAGCTACATCTTCCTTCACCTATTGTTAGCCATCAATATTGTCAGCAACAGTGGCCTCAACCAACTTGTGATTTTACATTTGCTACCAAAACAAGAAGTGAGGGTAAATCTTGAGGGGTATATCTTGAGGGTGAATCAGTGATGACATCTGTACCAGTGACTGCTCCAAGAGAGTAATTCCCCCGCTTTGTCTTTTACTTACTGTTGTGTATCCGGGACAGGAAGTGAAGAAAAATTCCCCCAACAGGACACAGCAGTATACACAGGAGTTTTAAATCTTCCATACTCAATGGCTCCAATGGCTATACATACTTTAAAGTGAAAGAGTCTCTTTAGGGTCTGTATTGGCAGCGTGCAATGTATTGTAAACAATAGCAGATGCCATTCTTGTTGACATTCAGGAGGGGAGTCTTATCCTTGAAGCTACATGAAGGCATTTTGATTTCTCCTTTGATGCTTATCTCTCTTGTATAATTCTTAATTTGGACAGAAATAAAATATTTAGCATTATCATGAGTGCTTCAGCTTAATATTGTGAGAACGAGTAACAGATCTGGGTATCAGCAGTTTCCATTCCTGAAAGTCAAAGCATGGCTATTTGTGGTGTTTCAAGCAGGGAAGATTAGGGACTCTGCAAGTGAGCACATAATCTGCGAGTTCTTAGCGGCATGATTAACCAGTTCATTGTCTACAAAGGAAATAATCTAGCAGAGCTGCAAATATGAGAAGTTCCTTTTCATTTCTCTGTCCTCTAATACATGTCCTTGCCCTGCATTGATAATCTTTAAAATGGGGTAAGAGAAGTCTCCCATGAGCCGAAAAAACATATGATTTCAATTCAAGTAAAATCCATCATGAATATCAGGTTCAGCTGCAACCGAGCCATGTTCTCTCACTGAATTCTGGGCAATTTTTAAAAATAAAACAGTTAAAAAAAGAAAAATCACTTGTAATTAAAAGGTATATTACACTGATATTGATATTTTAGTTCCTTCCTTCTGGAGGGTGGCTACTATTGTTCCCCATGGTCCCTGTGTGTGTTGCAAAGTAGCCACTGCTCCGAGATTGCTCCAGAAATAGACTACAATCTCAGTACAGATTAGTAAACTAAACTTGCGATTATAGTCCATAACGGGAGCAAGCTTGGAGCGGTGACTACTTTACAACACACAGGGACCATGGGGAACAAAAGTAACCACCCTCCAGAAGGAAGGACAGTGTCAGCACCAATTCAGAGATGATTTGAGGATCTACAGCCGAGTGATACACAAATAAGATACATTTTTGTTAATGGAGAACATGAGGTGAGTAATTGTTAAGGCACATGAATGCAATTTAAAGATTTAACTCCTGAGTTTACTGTCACTTCAGCTCCATTTGACGTGTGGTCTGGTTTATTTGGGGGAATTAGAGGGAGGTTTTGGTGGTTTTAGCAGCATTATGACAGCTTTATAACTTCTGAGTGTAGTGCCACTTTAAACCAAGGATTGCCATTATTTTCAATGGTTTGTCCCTTTCCACATAACTCTGCACAATCTCTTGGAAAATCTGATACCATGGATAGTTACACCAGCAACAAAGCCACCAGCTTAGCTGTAAGGACTGCAAGAGTGGCTTTTGAGACGGGGTGAGAAGGGGTGAATTAGGCAACTAAACAGTTCAATGAAGAACCTGAAGTTGTTTAAAGGAGGTGGAAACTTAATCAATTGGTGGTTGGTTTTAGGGAGGGAGGAGTCCCAGACATCTATTGGTATGGAGGAGAATCCATTTGACAGTCATAGGATAGTTGGCATCAAGCAAACATTCTAATTTTCCCACCCCATAAAAGATTGGGATTTGTTTATTTTATGGCAGGGTGATAGGGCATTTAGGTACTTTTCTCAGTTAAGATGTGGTGGAGTTAGGGACCCATCTTAAATATGACGATCCTTCCTGTTCTGTTTTTGTGTGTTGAAAAAATGTGGATGACTTACTGGGATTGATTTACTAAAGACATAAATGTTGTTCATTTTGCAAGGGAATAGTCCCTTAGATTAGTGAATGAGGTGAACCTCTGTTGGGTTCCATCATCCAATCATGTGCAAACAAAAAAAAAATTATTTTTATTTTCCTTGCACGTGATTGGGTATTGTTTGAAAACTGAATTTTCACCACATTCACTAAGCTAAAGGGAAATTCTCTTGCAAAATGAACAATGGGAAACAGTGGCTGGTTGCTTCTCACTCATCACACTAAGGGAGATACCTGTACTGGAATGTTGTTAGAAAATTCAACACAAATAAGACCATAAGGAAGACTTGTGATGTCGGAAGCACTTTATTATTTCACATGGAATTTTTCAAACATGTTGGAATAAATCCCGTATGACCTAACCGACCCTTTTCAGTGAATAGGGGAACTAACTCACTTTAGTCCATTGAATGTGTCACAGGAAACAGTGGCAGTTGACTTGCAGATACCTTCTCACCCATCATTTTAAGGGAGACATCTACCCAACTATAGGTTAACCTTTACAGGGAATTCATAGTGTATTTATTTATTTGTAATGTATGCCATTTTACAATTACAGATATGCTGTGAGTGATTAGCCCATGTTGCGAAAAGACCTAAAAAAAATCTGTACTAAGAGAAATACAGGTGAAACTCGAAAAATTTGAATATCGTGCAAAAGTTCATTTATTTCACTAATGTAACTTAGCCGTCTACCAGGAAATTTTGGAGCACTTCATGCTTTCTTCCGCAGACGAGCTCTATGGGGATGCTGACTTTATTTTCCAGCAGGACTTGGCACCTGCCCACACTGCCAAAAATTTTCTGAGATTGTGGATTTGGGGTTTTCATGAGCTGTAAGCCAATAATCATCACAATTATGACAAATCACGGCTTGAACTATCTTGCTTTGCATGTAATGAGTCTATCTCATATATTAGTTTCACCTTTTAAGTTGCATTAGTGAAATAAATGAACTTTTGCACGATATTCTAATTTTTCGAGTTTCACCTGTATGTAGGCTATCATTGTTCTTTCCTTGAAAATGCTTTTCATGCTGATCCAGTGGCTTCAGTACTTTTAAGTCACTGACCCGATAAACATATACATATCAGGACTCCTGACTTTAGTCTGATGTCACATGCTACATACTTGTTGTTCTGTCAGTGACTCAGAAAGTATTGAAGCCACGATCGCTAAGAAACCTCTCACCGCGTCCTGGGGCGGGAGGTGACATGACGGTGCATTTAATTAAATGGCACCGCTTCCACGCCACCTCCCGCATTGCGATCGGACGCGTGGCAAGACTTTGCCAGCGTTCTGTTCCACTGCAAACGCAAAAAAGTAGGGCTTGCTCTATTTTTTGTGTTTGCATTGGAACGCTACGCTGGCAAAGTTTTGCCACGTGTTTGATCGCACTACGGGCGGGGGGCGTGGAAGCGGTGCCATTGAATTCAATGCACCGCCATGCCCCCTCCCGCCCCAGAACGCCGGGGAAGTTTCTTAGCAATCGCGGTGCGTTCCAGCTGCTACCGGTCTGGAACACACAAGCTTTCGGTGTGAACAAGCCCTCAGAACAAGTTCAGCAATGGCAGTCTCCATATTTCTCTCAGTACAGGTTTGCTTAAATATCAGAAGTTCAGATTATGCACACGTCTGAGTAAGTGAGACAAAGGACCACCCCGTCCATCTGCTAACTAATATACAAGCTGTATGGATTTCCAATTGCACGGAGACATTGAATAGTGAGCAGGCAATTCTGGGCTTTCTTAGAAAACCAAGAATCTCTGTAAAGTTAAAATGAAGGCGTATTGGTTAGCACTTCTGCCTTGCAGCACTGGGGGTCCCTGGTTCTTTGGACACTATCTGCAAGGAGTTTGTATGTTCTCCCTGTGCTTTGCGTGGGTTTCCTCCGGGTACTCCAGTTTCCTCCTGCACTCTAAAGATATACTGGTAGGTTAATTGGCTCCTGTATAAATTGGCCCTATATGTATGTGCTATAGGGACCTTAGATTGTAAGCTTCTTGAGGGCAGGGACTAATGTGAATGTGCACTACTGCGTAAATTGTCAGCTATATAAATACCAATGATAACAAGCTTTTATACAAATAATGATTTGTAAAAAAAAAAGTGAACCACAGGTTATAAACGGATGTTATTGAACTGGTTCCAATAGTTCTGCTGATGTTCTGAGGCTGTTTAGCTCGCTCGTATATTTTTAATTTCCAATGTTACCTGATGTATTTTTTTCTCGGTACTACATTATGCAAATTGACAAAATACTTCCAGTGGCAGTGCTTAGTTGGTAAAATTGTGTGATTAAGAGCTATCAGTTATCACAGACAGAGCTAAATTACTGTAATTACAGAAGAAAGAGGCAGAAATGAAACATGGCTGCGATGTTACAGTATAGGCAGGTACAGTATGATTTAAGTAAGATAGATTGCAGAAACACCGCTATGAGGTCAGCATCCAAACACTTTCTGAGATTTGCAGCTAGAAGGGTCACAGTAAACATAACATTTAAATCAAAATATGGTTCATGAATATTTGGTATGCTCTTATGCAGCCAGCGGATGAAGCTCTTAGCTCCTGTTTATGTATTTTCTGGGCTATCCTTCTCTGCTTTGTTGAAAAAAGCCAGTTTCATCTTGAGCTACTGAGCTTTGTAAATTTACATAAATGCATGAATGAGTAAGAACAGTGATTCCTCCCCCTCTCTTCTCCTTTTTTCTCACTGTTCATATTGTAGTTCCAGTCAGAGACAGCATGCCTAAAAAGAAATGGCTTCTACTTCATAGTGCTCTGGGAATCCAATGTCATGCTTTCACCCTGCCCTAAATGTTGTCTTTTTTTTCTCTGTGAGCAAAATGTAAATTAACAATGCTAATGAGACTTTTTTTTCTAATAAAAATAAGATCATGATATCTGAAAGGACCTTTATTCGAGAGCCATTTAAAATATAATTTTACTTTCCACAGTGACACCAATGCATTTTCCTAAGACATCAAATTTTCACCGAAGTTGGCTGATTTTCACTCAAATTTTGGGGAAATTAAAACTCCCGCTTTCATTTATCTCTCATCCACTCTGGTCTATGTACATTGAATAAAAAAAAAATTGTAGCAGATTTCTCCCTTTTTCTGTTCTGAAGAAATAGTTGATTGTTTAATCATGTCCTTTCCAAACTAATTCCAGAATGGGATGGTCTGGTTCCCTAAAACTACTGAATGCACTTTCCCAAAGTTTTGGGGTCTTCACCGCTTAGAAGTAGTTAACCTTTAGGGAGTATCTCACCAAAAATTAAATTTCTTTAGCAGCCTAAAATGTTACTTCTATCCTAGTGCCGCCTTCTGGAAAAATCTGTGAGCCAATCACACAAGCCGGAAATGACAATGGGGGCATTCCATACAGAATAGGTTGTTGCCATATTGCTTTTAATTTTTTTTTATAGTTTTTGAAAATTACAGTGGCTTCAGATTGAAATGGAAAGGTAATATTTAATAAAATTAAAATACGAAATGGCTTGTGAAGTAATTTTATTTATGCTACATTATTTTTTTTACTGATCTGGTCTGCAGTTCATATAGTATACCCCATATTTCTGCTTGCTTTGGCATGGGCCACAGTCCTCAGTTCCTTTCATCCACACAGTTCCAGTTCTCTCAGCCACCACTGGTATGTCCCTGTGCCCTACCATTTCTGCTACTGCAGTTTTGTCTTCACAGGTTAGAGCAGGGTGAACCTAGCGGTCACGACCTAGGGTCAGCATACAACTAAGTGTAAACCTCTGTGGCGGTTGCTGGTGGAACACCAGCTGGCCCCTTAGACTCTGCGTCCTCGGGGTTACCACGTCACCTGCTCACACATGGGTCAACTACATTCACTGTCATATCAACATTTCAAAGACAACATTTATTTCAAAAACCTGTAGTGCTCTGGGAATCCTATTAAATATTTATTTGTAAAACTTGTGTGTGTATATATTGTGAAAGAGATATAAAACATTGTTTAGAAATACAGT
The DNA here is from genome assembly GCF_000935625.1 of Nanorana parkeri. Lineage (NCBI taxonomy): Eukaryota > Metazoa > Chordata > Amphibia > Anura > Dicroglossidae > Nanorana > Nanorana parkeri. The sequence continues at coordinate 1,300,112 of NW_017306311.1, read as the reverse complement.
ATATAAACTTTTAAAAAACCTAAAATTGACCCTGAAACGTTATAGTTTAACTTTAATATAAGCAAGACAATATATACAAAGAAAAAGCCTGTAATTTTCTACCAAACCACTTTGAAAATCTCATTATGACTTGAATTAGCTGTTTCAAAGACTTGCAGCTGTGAAGTGTATATGATGTTGCTATTAAGGAATCTGCGGACATTTGTAAAGGTTTCACATAATTTTTTTGTTATTAATGTGTGACTCTGCATTAAATTATTTTATTATCATGTGTTCTAAATAACATCCAAAATCAGCCTTGTAATGACTAAATAACAGTGAGCAGGTTTCCCATGGGCCGTCATGTGATAAAGGAGCTTTCCTCTGAGATGACACCTTTATGCTGGCGATGACTCTTTCTGCCACTGATCAAAACTGTTATTTGTATTTTAACTACAAATGGTTTTGCTCCCTGTAGACCAAAACGGATTTCTAAAGCAAGACTTCGCCTTTTCCTCTGGGAACAAATCAAGGCAACTGTAATTTAATAAGACATACAGCACCAGCATAGCAAGTCATCTCACATGAAAATCTAGGATCAGACAACTTATTTCATCACACCAGAGGCAGTTTGTGACAACTGCATAGGAGATTGCTAGTAACAGATAACAATTTTATTGTATTTTGTGAACATTTAATAGAGATGAATAAATATCCCATAATACTATAGCTAAAGTTCATTATGATAAAAGTGCTACAGTTCGGGACTATATCTGTATTTGGACAAAGATCATTGATTTGAAAGGATTTGCTTTGCCTTATTGCCTAGCACAACAGGCATGTCGGATTTAGACTGGGCCAAACTGAGTGGAATGCAACTTCAAAGGTTTGGTAGACCGTTGTCACCCCATGACAGGAAGTGCTTGACCCCTTAGTGACACGGCTTCAGAAAAAGTTTTCGTTTCTCGGGACCGGAGTAATTTTGATATTTTTGCTATGTGTTTGTTTAACCTAGGTCCATCTTCCTCATGCATTGCACCTACACATATTATATATTGTTTTCTAAAGAACAAAATAGGATTTAATTTGATGTCACATATGCATATATAAATTACCAGTCTTGGCAATAATAATGTGTACATAATTAGTGTAGCTAACAGAAAGTAAAGCATAATACATTATTTTATTTGTCCTGATTTATAGGGTACATCATATTTCTGGGATTTCAGTTTATTTTGGGAGTTAAAGGTCACAAAATACAAGGAGTGACATTTTTAGTCTGGAACAATTTTAGAATGTGGTATGTTTGTTTCCTATCTTTAATAGCCTCCTCTGCACTTTATTTTCTTATTAAACATATTTTTTTAAACTTTTTTGACTTTTTTCCTTTTTTAAATTTTTTAAAATGTTAAAAACGTTATTTTTGATGGGCTAAAGCAGCAGATTGGATGGTACTAGCACATCACCCATGCAAGTTAAATTGGTGCAATCTCTTTCTGACTACCACCTTGTGTGGAGTGGCTACTAAAAATTCAGTGTGGCTAGAGCTGTAATCAGTCTAGCTGATTTATAGTTGGCTGTTATCTGGTTAAAACCAGGTGTTCCATTGTTGATTTACCTGTGTGTGTGGGGTGTGACCCTGCTGCAGGGTGGGGAGCCAATGAGAGAACATTTTGAGTGTCTATGTCTTACCAGCCAATCACTAGGCGTTTCATGGCCAGTAGTGCAAGCTGGGGAATTGCATATACACTGTGGAGATTTGCCACATGCTCAGTCCAGTTCGCCCCCGAGCTTAGGCTGAGGGTGGGATGCTCAGAGATGGAGATGCTGACTAGGCCTCAAGCCTGAAGGAGGCCATACCTATGAACTCTGGAAGGGTCAGGAGTTCATGGAGGAAGAGAACCAGAGGAGCTCTAAGGTTACAGGAGGTGCCTGATACTGATGTGGATCTGAGGAGTCTGGTCTCCCTCTAATTGAAGATCTCATGCCTATCCCTGTTCAGCTGTTGCTCTGTGCCCAGTGTTAGCTTGTTCTCCTATTGATTCTGCACTGTGGAAGTCTGAAAGGGAATTGGTGAGTCTTATTGTTGCTATGGATGTCCTAAGCCCTATACCCTCTTTCTCAGTTGAAGTCCTACAATAAACCATTTAAAAAGACACGTGAAGGGACTGGCACCCAACTTTCTTGAACACATATCCCTTCACTGGCTAAGGATCTGCCTTTGTACAGACAAATAAGCTGTTGTTTGAAATCTACACTGCTTGTAGCTTATTTTTTATTCCATGGAATTATTGATTTCAAATAATGCGCCAATCTTGCCAGTCCACAACCTTCTTTCTGAGGGCCTTAGAGAGTTCTCTCGATATTCACATAATGACACTGCACACGTGAATAGCAAAGAGAACACTAGACCTTAGATATCTGTGGTTTAAATGGGACAGGTTCCACCTGCATATTCGCACACGTGAATAGCAAAGAGAACACTAGACCTTAGATATCTGTGGTTTAAATGAGACAGTTTCCACCTTCATATTCCCTAAAGAGGTTCTACTCATTGGTACCTAACCTGGAACACCTTTTTAAAATTTCATGGATTTGAAGTGATGGCAAATGTAGGGGGTACTTACTTTTTCCAGCAACAAATCTGCATTTTCCTAAATTTAAGTTATAACAACAAATATATCATGTCAGTTCTAATATGTCATTTGTTTAAGTATATCACTTTTATCTGTAGTTACTGTTTGAAGGAATCTAATTTACAGGCAGTCCCTGGGTTACGAACAAGATAGGGACTGTAGGTTTGTTCTTAAGTTGTAATTTTATGTAAGTTGGAACAGGTACTTTTTTTAAGTGTAACTCCAGCCAAAAATGTTGTTTTGTTTTGGATAGCCTATGGAAGGGTTTACCCCCTGTAAAGTTTGTTTTGCTGTGTGTGCCCCTGTTCAGAAGATTTCACCTCACTTTCTGTCCCTGTGACAATTGGATTTTGAAAATTCTGGGTTGTCGTGGAAACAAGGATTGGTGATAAGGCTTCAGTGGAGACACCTTTTTCCCATGATCACTTTTACAGGAGTGAAGTTCCCTTCCTAGGGGTAGATTTCCTTTCACTTCTTGTTGTCTCAAGGACAGGAAGTGAGATTAAATCTTTCTAATGAGGATAGAGACAGCAGTAAAAACCTCACAGTGACCCGGAAGAAGAGGTGGGCACCCCTTGTCTGCACGTCTAACAAGAGCCAACTTCCTGTAATGTACGTACTGTACTACAAACCAGACCCAAAAAGGAGGGCACTCTTTGTTGGCACAAGCGCGGTAGTATTACAACTACCCCTGCTGTACAGTAATAACCTCCGTTTGTAAGTAGGAGTCGTATGTAAGTCGGATGTATGTAACTCTGGGACTGCCTGTACGCTGTTTACATTTATTAAATAAAATGACGTTTTCATGGGGTATACTTACTTTTTCACATGATTCGAAAGTGTGATGATGTCACTGCCCTCTTTCAGAAAATGCTACCTGCCCAGCTGTGTCTGGCTTACAAATCAGATGAACCTGTGTGAGCATGCAGCATATTAAACCAGAAAATGTCATACTTATTATTCCAGGTCAGTTGCTGAGAAAGCGTTGATGCCAAAACATCAGTATGACAGCTAGGCAACTAGGATTTTTTGAGGTGAGATGAACAGCATCAGCTCACATATTTCTTATGACAGGTGCACTTTAAAAAAAACATATCTTCCTCTTATGTTCCTTGCAATTAAGCTTGTGCGTGGATGTGAAATGTTGCTAATTATCATTACTCCATTGACATGCACTGATCACTTTTCTATGTTAAGTGCATGATGAACTTTTTTCCACCTATCTCTGCAGTCAGCTGTCATGATACTGTCACCATGGCAGATTCTGTAATACAGGTTTTATGGTGACGATTTGATAAATATTATGCAGCTTATTCTTTTCTTGAGGCATCTGGTGTTTAGTCACCAGTGTGGGTTGGCATTTAGGCAGATGTTGGAGAATACAAATAACTTTGCAAATTGTAAAGACAATTGTCATGAGAGTTTGTGAGCTGTTAGTGTGACCCAATAGAGTGTAAAACCTTTCGAGCATATGCTTCCAGTCTGGATAAGACAATGAAGGGGTTAACATAATGCTATAATGCTAAAGACTGATGAAGAGGGGTTCCATCTTCTGTTTGAGGTGGAACTTATAGGTCTAAGGAAGGGGACAAGAAATATAGCATGTCTGCTTGTGAGTGGGATCTTACCCAATACTGCCGGATGTTTTTGACCCAATACTACCAATAAGTAATTAAAGTTTTGATGATAAGAAAAAATCCCATCTGGGTGAATTATAAACATTACAAGGATTTTACTGAACATTACTACAGGTCCTTAGCTGCTTTTGTTCTTTAGATACTGGCTCTTTGGCCCATGTCACACTAGTGATCCAGTTAGGCCTGAAGCAAAATAAATAAATAATTGTCGGAGTGCTTACATGACTAGGTGAACAGGGGGGAACAATGAACTGAAGGGTCAAATAGGGGTTTGACATTACGGCAGGGCCATTTACTTGATTGGTCGGGTCAAAAGGTTAGGAGTAGCTTCTGTGGTGGTCTGAGGAGAAGGGTCTCACTGGATCAGTCAGAGATCATTGGAAGTAGAGAAAACTTCCCGCTCAACCACCGTATTTATTTTGTTAATGTTTGGGGACCTTTCTAGGTATAGTGTCCTCCATTCATGGTGGGAAATATGGTGAGCAGGAAATGTAAATGTTGAGTTGTCTGCAATCCATTTGGAGGTTGTCCCCAAGGCAGTGTGGTGCGGCTGGGGGGTTGAATATATTTGTAGTTCTGCAGAGCACAGATCTGTTATTATTATGGCCTTCAAAGACCTGCAACCTTGTTTTGCGAGGTTTTTCCTGAGGTTGAATGTTATAATTCTGTTATTTTGTTATTTGTATAGCCATTTTAAGTGACACTTAACTCAGGAGTTAAATCTTAAATATGCTTTCAAGTACGTTAACCGTTAACAGAATTGTATCTTATTTGTGTAACACTTGGCTGTAGATCCTCAAATCATCTCGGAATTGGTGCGGACACTGTCCTGTCTTCTGGAGGGCTACTGGCTACTTTTGTTCCCCATGGTCCCTGTGTGTTACAAAGCAGCCACTCCCTTCATGGACTACCACCTCAATACATTCTAGTAAATTAAACAGTAGATTGTATTCCAGTCCGGTAACAAGCTTGGAGAGGTGGCTACTTTACAACACACATGGGGACCAATGGCGAAGAAAAGTAGCCACCCGCCAGAAGAAAGGACAGTGTCAGCATGAATTCTGAGATGATTTGAGGTTCTATAGCCAAGTGATACACAAATAAGATACATTTTTGTTAATAATTAGGGTACTTGAATGCATTGTTAAGATTTAACTCCTGAGTTTAGTGTCACTTTTACTCCATTTGAACTGTGGTCTGGTTTATTTGGGGAAACAGATGGAGGTTTGGGTTGTCTTAGCAGCTTTATGACAGTGAAGAGAATTGGAGGCATCTGTTCTACCTTAGTCATGTGACTGGATACAACATGCAGTGAAAATACTCGCCTGCTTGCCTGTGTTGCTCCCTCGCGGGCTTGATGAATGTGGATTGTCAAACTCTCCCTTATAAAAACACAGCAGAATGTAAGGTACCAACAAGAGAGCACCACTTTGCTCATCCAGCAGTTAAAGGAGCAACATATGCAAGCAGCTGGGTATTTCACTGCCCTGCTGTGTCCTGCATAGCAATTCTGCCACTGTTGAGATCTTGCAAAGAGGATCACTAGAGTGATATAAGCATTACATTGGAGGATTTGCTGTTCTTTATTGTAACAATTTTAACAGCATGGCAAAAAGAAAAGCAGCAGCCTCAGCCCCAATTCCCCTTAGTGTTGCATCACTCACCACCATTGGAGCTGCTGTAATTTAAATGGGCTCTCCTAGCCTTCCTGATATAACATAGATTTTCTGGGCCCAGATGCAGGCCCAAAGCAAGACAAAGACACTTCTTCACTCTGACATCCTCTCCCAGCAGAGGGCCTGGTAGGGAAGGACAGCTCACCCGCTACAGTGATATCCTCCCTAGGCAAAGCCTGGGAAGGAAGACCCTTCTAGAAGGTTGCTCCAAATATTTGTCCTCTCCCCTCAGCTCTCATCATTGGAACAAACCACTTAGAAAGGTAGATAAATATATTCATAGCCTAAAACATTGTTACGTCTCACAATAACTACTAGAGACAACTCAACAGCAGCAGGCATAATTTACATATTAATTAAATTACACAAAATCATAGCTGGCTGAAGACTGAATTGGAAAATAATGTTTAATAACTTTAAATTATAAAGTTGTTGTGTAATTATTGTGTCATATGAACACAGTAAGTAAAGTTGAGTTTTCCTTGTTGTTGATGTTTTACTTTTGCATCTCAATTTCATGGTGTTTGTGACAGCGTAGGTTGTAGTTTTATCCCTACTATATAGTAAACGCCATAAGAATTGTGCTTGTCCTGAATTCATTTCTGTGAATGCCATGGATATCATAGTGTATGTGTTTTTGTAGAGAATATCTGTAGATAAAACTTTTTCCAACCTTTATCTAGCAAATGGAGTGGCCTTAGCTCATATCTTTCCGGGACTCACACTCATGCTTAAGTGAGTTTGTATCCAATCCATTATTCTGACTCTGATTGTTGTATTAGCGATTTATCCCTTGCTGAGACCTCTATGCCTGGCCTGTATAAGCAGATATAATCACTGCAGACAATCCTTATTAGATAGCTGATCTCACCAAATACCTTTTCATCCACAAAGGTGCTTTATTTGAATGCAGCAGGGTTACAACAGGAAACATCTGATGAATGAATAGACGGCATTTGAAGTTCGGAGATGGTAATGTTGCCAAGCCTGCAATGCAGATAAACATTTGGTCATGTTACTGTCAGCCATGAGACTAGAAAACGACTGGTCTCATGAAAAAGGGGAAATACATCATGGATGGGAGGGAACACAGAAAAGCATGGTGCAATAACCCAAAACGACCACAAGATGTCAGTATAATAATTAGTATAGTATACCAATGAGCAAATGGCATAAGGAAAATAAACTATATGAATTCTCATTTAACATTAATATAAATGCTAACTATGACTATGAATAGTCATATTTATAGAACTGTGTAACAGCACATCCATGTTATGTATCTTACCTTTTATGTTGATTTTTTATCTATGAACTTTGTATTGGCAGAGGTACCTTTTATGTCTTTATATATTCTGTTTTGTTTTGAAAATGGCTATGATTAAAGACCTTGCATGGTTCAAAATAGGTAAGCTATAGAGTAAGTTTGACTTTACAAGGCATTCATTAAGGGCCAGTTTTAGCCAGAAGATATTCAAGTTCTGACAATATTGCCCCTAAGTGGTTAACCGCTTTTGTCTTGCCACAATGGATTCTGTTTCAGTTCCCATGAAGTTAGTGTAGGTTTTTTCCAGCAACCCAGAAGACATTCTTCTATGAGGTGGGAGATTTTTTTATGCATGGTGATGAGGAGCATAGTGATGAAGATTTGTTTGCTTGAACACAGGTTTGCACAGAATTGTCAGCAAATGGAGTGTTGTAGATGACTGATTAGCTGCACAGATGTAATGGAAACTCATCTGTGCCCTATTTACAGGAGTTTACCTTCCATCCTGCAATGTGCTCCCTTTTCCAAAACCCTTGGATTTCTGGTGCAAGAGCATGTGGCGCTCAGAGGGAATCCCCTTAATATTAACTGGTCATGTAGGGGCTTGTGGGGCAGAACTGCCAAAACTGGTGAGGTATAGAAAAAAACTAAAATAGTGTACTTCCTTATAATGACAATACCTAATAAGGAAGCATATTACCTATTAAAGGAGAACTATGGTGTCAGTGTTTTTCCCCATAGTTCTCCTTAGGGTAACGGGAGGACACAAACTAGCGTCCTCCTTAAGTGACATCACAGGGGATGGGGAAGCTTGCTTCCCCATCCCATGGGCACTTTGCTTCATAAGGGGAATCCAACTGGATCTATTGGTTAGGGGAGGCTGCACTCCAAGACACTGCTCATGGTTCCCCTCGTGTCCAGGGACCAGTTCACTACACACCAGGCCTAACTTTCTATGCACTATGGTAGAATCTAAAGATGAATGATAGAACCATTCTTATTATGGTTGTTCTTCCACCTCAAGATTATATCCAAACATATGAGATAATAACACCTTCACATGTGCCTCTCACAACATTACAAATGTGTAAGGTCTCCTAGCAAATGTGTGTCTCCAATGCATTGAACAGTTCATTAAACAGAAGTGACTAGCATTGAATCAGATCTGAGCCCGTGGGGCCCTGGGGCTCATTGCAGTTGAAACCTCTGCTACCCCTGTTACTATGCCAGTCTTGAGCTGCTTCAACAAAAGCTACTGACTCACTCACAACATGGTTTCACTGAGTATTGGAAAAAATTATATTTTAGCAGCATTAAAAGCTTATTAAGAATTATAGCCAGCTTCTCCATATAGGTATTTATTTTACTTCATTTGACCTATAGTTTTGTGAAATGATCATAGCACTGATTAGTTAATTAAGATCATTATATCTACATAAAATTCAGTTATACGGTCTCTGCTCAGACATTCTGTAATTAAATCACCCTGACAGCAAATGCTTCAAGACCTGAAAACATGAAACAGATTTTGTAAGTCAAAGAGATTCAAAATCAGCACAAAAAAACCCTCCAGGTAGAAACCAGTCAAATTACTTTTTTGAGCTAATTTATTTTTCTACCAGAGATACCTAAGTTGGCATTTAGTACCCAGTTTGTGTCCCTTTTACCTTCTGTCCTTCCTTGATTATCAAATATTTAGTGCAGCCTGCTGGGAAACCCTTCTTTCAGTACCCATGATGAATATCAGATTGTGTAGCCAAGGAAAGTGGCACACTTAATGTGGAATTACAGAACAGTGATGCAATAATTGTGGCAGACAGAACAATGGCACACTAAATGTGGAATTACAGAACAGTGATGCAATAATTGTGTCAGACAGAACAATGGCACACTAAATGTGGAATTACAGAACAGTGATGCAATAATTGTGTCAGACAGAACAATGGCACACTAAATGTGGAATTACAGAACAGTGATGCAATAATTGTGGAAGACAGAACAATGGCACACTAAATGTGTAATTGCAGAACAGTTCCTCAATAAATGTGGCATGAACAGTGGCTTAGTGGTTTGTACTTCTGCCTTGCAGTACAGGTTCGAATCCAAGCCAGAACAATGACATACTAAGTGTACCATTGCAAAACACCAAGGAGCTTGTCTGTTCTCCAGTTTACTCCACAAAGACATGCTGGAAGGAGTTGGCTACTGTCTAAATTGGCCCTGTATGTGTGTGCAATGGGGACTTTAGATTGTAAGTTCGGCTGCATCCCCATCTCAGAGATCCTACAGGTGCAGGCTGAACAAGTGTTTGTCCAACTTCAATAGTTCCAGCTTAAAGAATAGCAGAAGGATCTGGAAGGAAATGTGCATACCTCAGATGTGCTCCCCAACACAACAAGGGTCCTCTTACGCTTTTCACTAGGCTTAATCCTAGAGATACCAGCTATTCTTTTAAGCTGAAACAATAAATGTGGCATTACAAAACAGTGGTGCCCCAAGTGTCATGTGGCAGCATAAAACAGTGATACAATAAATGTGGCAATACAATATGATGGCACAAAAAGGGGATGATTTATAAATAATCCACCCAGCCATACCCTGAGCAAATTCCGTTTACACAACATTCCCTACATGAGATACAGCTGAGCTGGCTCTATCTATTGACAGGAATGCCATGTGAACGGCATTTCTCAAGCGTATGGCTGGGCAGATGATTTTTAAATCATCTCCTAAATGTAGTATTACAAAACAATGGCATGTTGAATGTGGCATAACAGGACAGTGATACGTAAATGTGGGATAATAGATATACAATAAATGTTTCATTATAGAAGAGTGGTATGCTGAATGTGGCATTTCTGAGCAATGCCATATTATCTATAGACTGTAAACCAATGGTACACCTTGTTTAGCTTCCCAGGACATCCACACCCTGAGGGTGATTATGCAGAACTATAGCATAGCTGTTTCATCACAAAACAGTGGCACTCATGGCATCTATGCAGCACAATAATACAATATTTACTGTAGCATTCCAGATCCATGTTACACAGAATATGGCATTTTATGGCACCATTTCTTTACTTGACTGTCTCATGATGGCACATCACAGGGATCAGAACAGTGGATGTGACAGACAGCAATAGTGTGTTGCCGGTGGCATGCAATGGCAGGATTTAGGGCATCAGTAGTCCAAAGGTGGCATTGCAGAATTATTGTGAATTGACCATGGCATCCCAAACAATTGTATATTGATGGTGGCAGCACAAATCGGTGGCACATTGATGCTCTGATCCAGAAAAATATCACACTGACAATTATATAGTACTAGTTGTACAGATCATGTCATACGGTGGCAGTGAAAGCAAAATGTGTTGTGACAACTGCAGTGTGCTTTAGGCATTCTGCCCACACTACAGCTATACATGTTATATAAATGGAATCAGCAAAATATTGTCATTATTACTGAAAGAAACCTCATCAGTATTATTCATTTCATACAGCTTCGAGATGTGGATGGCTTTTAATCAGAACCAATTTTTTGTTGTCATAGAGTGTCCTGTGTCACAAAATCATTCATGTAAAGGTTTACATCCGCAATCACAAAATTAGTTGTTATTTACATATGAATGGGCATATTAAAGAGTCACTTGGTGTTTTCATAATACAAGAGACAGCTGTAGCTGCACAGGAAACAACAAGTGACATCGTGAAGTCTCCTTGAACATTATAGGAGACAGGATATTCACAGTCAGCACCTGAGGAGAGCCATTGTGTCACTTCAGTAGAAATTGTCGGTACACAGATTTGTCAGCTTCACTTCATAAAGTCAAGCTGTCATTCTCCTTATAACACCTACAATAGCACAACAGAAGACTGAAATGATGTTGGTTACTTTGATACAAAAAAAAGATACATAGATGTTATAAAAGGGAACTTTAGCCAAAAACAAAAACTTTAATAATAAACTAGCCCTAGGGATGGTCAACGTTGACTTTATTTTGACTTTGACTGTCCATGCATTCAAAGACATCCCCATAATGAGGCAGCAACTCATTGGGTGGGCGGCAGCACGGGCAAGTAACAGCAAACCCCTCACTTACTGCTTGCCCATCCACCACCAACCACACGGCTGACAGCTTGGCGGCTGGCCGTAGCTTCCCGCTTTGCCGTCCGCTGCCTGTGGCCAAGCTGATAGGTCGGCCCCATTCTCTTGGCCATGGCGTAAGAGGTAGGGAAGGCTCTGTGTGCATTGTTTGGCCAATAAAGAAATTAGTCCTGCTTGATCCCTGTTTGTAGACTACTTAAATAGATTTTTTGTTTTATATTTTCAAAAGGAGGTCAATTCCCTAAATGGATTACATGTAGCTTGCTAAAGCACTGCGGGTGACATTTATCAAGCAAATTACCTAAATAGTTAATCCCAAATTAGACTCTTTCTTGCTCGCATAATAAAGAAATAGTCAGGTTCAGGTTTTAGTGTCATTGATCACCTGCACTCTATACAGCGTTGTGACTAGGGATGCACAGATACTTTTCGAGTACCAGTGCCGATACTTGGCATTTTCATGAGAACTACCGGGTTTGCAGCGCTTGCAGCTGGGACCTGGCTCTGGCCCTCCACCACTGTCCTGAAATCATTAGTCGATATTGTTTTAGAAAAACTGTCACATGACAATAAACAAAAATGTATCAGTACTCGTACTTGTAAGTACTCGGCAAGTACTCTTTAGCAAAATGGTGGTGTTCGTAGTGATAACACAGATGGCACCATGTAGAACTCAAACGTAGATCGCATAAACACCAGTACATACGTAAAAATCCTTTATCCTTTTTCAATTTATTGAATCATGCTCACCATTTGTCATACACAGTCAATGTTTCGGGGCCATGTAGGGTCCCTTCGTCAGGGCGGCATAATGACTACATCTAGATAGGGAATCTGCATTTAGGTCCAGGTTTTATTCTGTCGCAGTGCTACTTTGGAGCATCTGAGGAAGGAATTTATGACTCAAGCTGTAACCTTGTAATAGATCTGTATCACAATTTGTCTCACTGCCCCTGTTCAGCATTGCTTTGCCATGCGACAGAATTGATAAATGTCCCCCTGGTGTCTAAAGAACTGTGTGCTATAAACAAGTTTTTTTAATATATATTGTCGGGATAAGCTCAAAACATAGAGCTTGCAGAGCGGTAGTTCTGGTGCCAAAGTGATTTCTGCCTGTGTTTTTTCATCACTGTTGCATCAAACACAACGCAAAAGAGTTTCCCTTGCAGGTGTCTGTGTCACCACAGTCCAGTATACAAAAAACATTCAGCCTTCTGGCTAGTTATGAGATATTTTTGGGTTGCATGCAGTCTCGCTTTCCAACACATCTCAGAGAAAACTTAAAAGATGCCCTAGGTATGGAATAGGGTATGGCCAGCGCTCAAGCCCCTGCCCACTGCTGCACTGATCTACCACTACCACCAGCTTTGCATATAAAAATCCAGAGTCTAGGCAGCAGGTAAACCCCATCCACAAATCTACCCTTGACCTTTTTTTATTTCATGCATCTCAGTGCTACTGACTTCCTCGAGCCTTTTCAGCCACTTCCTGTCTACATGCACTTGCTCCAGCATCAGCTCCACATTGTTGCTTTGGACCTTTTTTTTGATAGTTACTCCTGTAGACCATGTGACCTGCTCCCCTATGTTGGTACCCAGGTCTAGCATCTCATCTAATTGTTAGGCCCAAGGACTGTCACCTGACCAAGGGACATTAACAAATCCACACTCCCTTGAGTCACCAACATACCTGATATTAGCGCTGGCCACAGAGGAGCAAGCAGCTGTGAGGGAGTGCAGGTTAAGTGAGGTCAGGGATGGCATGGACAAGGTTGTAAATCCCCTCCTGTGCTGAGATGTCAGCGCTCTGCTCCTTCGCCAGTGCTGCCATCTTCATCCGGACGTCTTCCCGGTTTAGTGTCTTCAGCCTCTTGACTGGCTTGGCCAGGATGATGTAACTCCTGCGTATGCACATGTGAGTTACTTCATTTTAGCACGGGACCTTGGCAAGCTTGTGCACATGTGTGGCTCAGTGCACACAAAAGCTGAAGTAGCATTTATGAGAGAAGAGACATGCAAAGTCTTTCATAAAAATCCAACTTGTCAATGTTTTTCTAATTTAAAATAGAGTCTTAATCTACTCACAGTATATACTACACATGTGTGCTGTAGTTCTGGTACCCACAAAATGGTCTGTATTTCTATACCACAAGCCAGAGACTTACAGACGCATATAAACTCAGGACAAAATATAATTTTTATAAACTCTTCCATTACAAATGCCTTCTTTCTGAGCCCACCTTAAAGAAGAACTTCATTCCAACAGTGGTAAATACAATGTCATGTACAACAAAATGTATAGAGTGCAGTGGTCAGCAGTATGTGTCATAGTGCACCTTATAATGCTGGTGACAAGTAGGAAAAGATCGCCAGTGTTTGTGGTCAACAGGAGAGAAAATTGGCCACCGTCGGTGGTCAGGGGGTCAGTGTTAGTTGTCAGGGGGAAAAACATACACCCCCCATGGTATTTTCCCTTTAAGAGTCATAAATATGCTGAAAGTGTACACAGTGCAATTGCCGTATTGTTTGTAATTTTGTATAGCATAGGGAATGTTGAAACAGATAGCACCCACTGAGCGGCTGTAGTGAGCATCAGAATAAGTAGGAGGAGGCCACATGTGGTTCATTATCCACTGGTTGAGAGCAACAGCTCTTTAACAATCAAGCTTATAAAAATGAGTCTTAAAACAAAAGAAATAACAGAAAAAAAATCAATCTGCCTCAAAGGATGGGATTATAATTGGTCCGAAATTAATAAATGGAATGGGGAATAGAGCTCATGCAGCTCCAAAGTAAGCGGAGGAAAACATAGCTGAAATACATGAAAACAACACACAAAAAGGGTGCAAATACCTTGTGCAATTAAAACAAACTACATGTATAAATAATATATTTTCCATTCATTATTTTGTGTTTAACACAAAGGTCTTTGCACCCATTTTTGTGAGCAATCAAGGAATATGTTTGATTTGGTATTTGTTATAGTGATATTGAAGTCCATAGGGTTTTCAGCTATTTTTAAGCTATGTGAAACACTGATTAAATCACTTGGATGCTGCCCCTTGATGTTTCAAAAGTTTTCGTTTCCTGCAAAATAAGCTGGCCTCCTGAACAGTGGCACTGATATCCGGTTTAAGGGCGGCTCCTTTTCCGTACGGTGTTATGGAGCCACCCTTGTGTGTGCTAGTAAACTGTGTGTGTCTCCACAAACACACAGACACAGCAAGTCAATGCACTTCTCTGCTCCCCTCTCTTTTATTCTCCCTCCTCCCTTCCACAAGCTAGTAGATGGATGGCTGCTGGAGACTGATCTGTCCCTTGTGATCTTGTACTGGACAGGAAGTTCAGGGAAGCCAAGCTGAGAGAGTTAGAGCTGTTTGGAAACATGATGACTGTTTCCGGTCCTGTTTCACTGTTTGGGTAAAAATGTAAAGACACACTTTGCTGGGCAATTAAAATATTTATGTGATCTTAATTAACATTGAGAGTTTAATACAAATTTTTAAGTTTTCGCTTCCTGCAGAATCAGCTGGTTCCCTGAGCACTGGCCCTGATATCATGTTTTAGGGTTGCTCCTTTCCTTTGCAGTGTCCTATGGAGCCACTCTTATGTGTGCTGGTAAGCTATGTATGTCTCCCCAAACACACAGGCACAGCAAGGTAAGACACTTCTGTGCTCTTCACTCCTCCCTCCTTCCTTCTCCAAGCTAGTAGATGGACAGCTGCTGGAGACGGCTCTGCCCCTTGTGATCTTCTACTGGACAGGAAGTTCAGGAAGTTGAGCTGAGAGAGTTGGAGTTGTTTGGAAACATGATGACTATAAGTTCTTTGGAAATAATGTAAAGAAATACTTTTCCGGTGCAATTTGTATTTGTTTCATCTGGATTTCTTACTGGAAAAAAAAAGTGTTCAATACTACTTTAAAATACTGGGACAATCCTGTGGAATCCAGATCTGTTGGGAGTTATGTATATGAAATTTTAGTTATAAGGATTAAAAAAAAATAAAAATGAAAAGCCGTGTAAACCTGAAACCTTGATTCATTTATTTGAACCGTATTCATTTACTTTTTTTCTATTATTTGTCTCATGTTTTTCTTTTCATCCTGGCATATGTTCAATTGTTACGTGACACGGTAATTACTGTTAACTCTGTTTTGTCTGTTTTACTTAAAAAAAAAGAAAAAGTTTACTGAAACAGCCAAGGTCATTATATGACTGCTGATAAATAGTCAGTTATGTTCCATCAGCTGGTGTTCAAGTTTTCAAGTCTCATTATGAAATCCATGAATGGTTTTGAAATGTTTCCTCTTCAGAATCTCAGCCGGTCGATTTTTACTTTTGTGTCTTTCTTTTTTTGGTCCCGTTGGTTTCACTTCTAATTATATGTTCATCTCAAATACTGCCAGGGTACAATGGCAGCAGAGGTTCTGAAAACCCCAAACATTTCATCTCATAAAAGATTCATCACACGTGACACTTCTGCTTTGTTTCAGCAATATCAGAATGCCTCAAAACTGGAACAGTTTGTGACACGTTTTCTGCTGAAGGAAACATTGAACCAGCTGCAGTCTCTCCAGAACTCATTAGAATGTGCCATGGAAACTACGGAGGAGCAGACACGGCAGGAAAGGTGGGTTCGGGGAAGCATCAACATGTAGCAGGTCATATAGCTCATACCTGTTTATCATTTGGTTTCATATCCACTGTTGCTTAAATCCATCTGTACTTTGCGTGAAATATGCCCCTTGCCATGAAAAACGTTCCAGAAATGTCTTCCTGTATATGTACATTAATATCTTACTCCATGGGGATCTGTTATACAAAGATGAAAGAGTGGAGGGGTTGTCCATAGCAGATAGTCATTTTTCAACTGTGATGACTAAGGTCTTGTTCAAACCATCTGCGTTTCTCTTGGAAAAAACAGCCAGTACAGCCCAAACGCAAGACAAGGCAATTTTCCTTGTCATGGATGGTGACAGTTCACACCACTGCATTCCCGTGGTCTGCGCTTAAAAAAATACGGCATGCACTGTACGGGCACACGCACACCAGCAGTCGTGCAGTTGAGCACAGCTGCTGGCATGAACAAGCCCTAAAGCTCCAGCAAGACAAAGCAAGCATTTGATTGGTTGCTTTGGGGAGGGAGTTTGGGTGCAGAGACATTTCAGGGGTACACCACTTACTACATCAAGTTAATCAACTTCAGTACACTCATGGCTTTGTGAATTAGTTAAGTGACACAACAATCACAGCTTGTGAAGCCGCCAAACCAAGATCTTCTGCAACGGATCTCTCCACTGGTGTAGGGACAGGGTGCTGCAAGTCTTCAGTGTTCTCCCAAAACTGAATTAAAGGAGAACTATGGGGTTAGGTCTTTTCCCCATAGTTCTCCTTAGGGTAACGGGAGGACACAAACTAGCGTCCTCCCATCACCCTAAGCTCAGTATACTGCGAGCTACAGCTCGTGGTATACTGAGACGCCGCAGCTGAAGCGGATCCCGACAATTATGCCGTGATCCGCCCAGCTGCGTGAGTGACAGCTGGCTCTGCCTATCTAGAGGCAAAGCCAGCGGTACCCGCCCCCTCCCCCGTCTGTTCCGCCAGTCAGCGCTGGAGGATCGGAGCGGGGAGGGGGGAATCCAGTCCCTCCCCTGTCACGGCAGAGAGCCGTGACAGGATCGAGAAGTGAGCGAACACCGGTATGTGTTTGCTCACCTCTCGATCTACTGAGCCGACCTGTGACAGTCTCATTGTCACAGGTCAGCTAGAACTATGAGGTGAGTGAAAAGCACTCACCTCATAGTTCTCCTTTAAGTGCCTAGTAAAAAGTGTAAGGATAAACTACCCCTTCAAATCAAATAAAGTAGCCAGAATATTCTTTAAAGGAGAATTATGGGGTAAGTTAAATACACTTATCCCCATAATTCAAGCCACACTGAAGCTGTCACATGCCGGCTCTATTGATCGGGAAGTCAGCAAACACACACCGCCGATCACTGATTTACCGATTCTCTCCCTGCAGAGAGTGGTAACTGTAGAGCACCTCCCCCCGCCCCTCTCCGATCCTCCAACGTTGACTGGAGGAATGGACGGGGAAGTGGCGGGCACAGCTGGCTCTGCCTCTAGAGAGCCCCCTCCTTAACATTACATAGCACTTAAAAAATGTAAGCTGCAATTTGTTTTTTACTTTATGCAATGTGAATAAGAACATGTAACAAATATAAAGTTGGTTTTATCCCAATTTGACTGCTAAATTGCAAATACATTTAAAGCTGACCTTGCAGTGCAATGCAAGGTGCACATATAAAATCTGGGCCTCCTTCCCCTTTTAATATTTTAGTAGATCTAAAATGTATCTCTAAAGGAGAAAGATATAAACGTTCTTTACCAGCGTCTTTCACATTGCAGAAGACACTGTTGTTCATTGCGAGAACATTTGCTTCCGAGATTTTGGCCGTTCTGTATTTCCCAGGGTCTAGCTAGAATGAATCATCCTCATCCAGGTGCTGAGTGTAAGGTGAGTATAGATAACTTTTTTTTTTTTTTTTTTTGAAACGTACATTTTGGCACTGCTAACATTTACAGGGTTATTCACAAAATGGTGAAGAGTTTGGAGAAGACAGGAGAAGTGAGCAATCTAGGACAACATAGACGATTTGGAAAATGACTCCAGTTCAGCTATGTTGTTTTAGATTCTTCACTTCTGTCTTTTCCAAACTCTTCACCATTTTGTGAATAAACCTGTAAGTGATTTTAAATAGGGAGGATGCCCAAACATTAAAAGAGGACTTTGCATTAAATGCAAGGTCTGCTTTAACACACCATCTAACTGAAAGCTAAGAGACTTGCAATTTAGTAAATGACAACAAAATGTTTCAGTCTGATTAAAAGCAATCATGCATGCCAATGTCACTGGCACTACATTGTATATGATAGATTTTGGGGCACCAGCAGGTGTTCTTATGTATTCCAGATAGTGTTGCTACTATTAGATTTAAAAAAAAAAATCAAATTATTCAAGTATCATATACATTCTGAAGTTGTGTAACTTAAACTATATTTATTTGTAAAATATACTGTATAATTATTCCACGTTTGCAGTCAAATTTCAAAACCCCCCACTGATAGCTTAAAATAAAATAATAATATA
>NW_017306311.1:1268326-1279171 GCF_000935625.1 Nanorana parkeri | reverse complement strand
GCTTAAAATAAAATAATAATATACACACATATATATATATATATATATATCTATATTTCTAGCTGTTTATTTGGAGCAGGATTATGCACAGGACTGCAAGATATTCTAAGGGACAAAGTGGGGACACGGTCAGTTTCCTCTCATTAATATACAATGCAGAATCCAAATCTTAAGATCTTGAACCCATTTTTCTATACATCGTTTATTTGTATTGATCAAAAATAGATACATAGTATAGGTACAAAAGTGATTCAAATACAAAAGGCAATCAATACAGCATTATATAAGTATAATGAACTAGAACAGAGATTGCATTAAGCCAATAGAATTGGCTCCCTAAACAAAGAAGTGAAATCTTAAAAATACATTCATAACTTGTAACAAAATTGTATTTTATTTCTGTATCACTTTTGTCCCCCACGGTCCCTTTGTGTGTTGTAAAGTAGTCACCGCTCCAAGCTCACTCCCATAATGGGCTACAATCTCATGTTTAGTTTACTAATTTGTATTGAGATTGTAGTCCTTCACAGGAGTGAGCTTGGAGCGGTGGCTACTTTACAACACGCACAGGAACCATGGGGAACAAAAGTAACCCCCCTCCAGATGGAAGGACAGTGTCAGCACCAATTCAGAGATGATTTGAGGATCTACAGATGAGTGATACACACATAAGATACATTGTTGTTAATAGTTAAGGTACTTGATTTTTTTTAACCACTTGCTGTCCAGGGCATTTTCTTACTATTTGCGCACACGTGATAAAATATACATTTTAGTTAATGTACTTGAATGTATTTTTAAGATTTAGCTACTGAGTTTAGTGTCACTTTAAAGTGATAAGGCTATTTCACACGCTGATGAAATCACTTACAATGGATGCTGCTTCTTGATGTTGAAAAGTTTGTTACCTGTAGAAGCAGCCAGTGCCTAGAGCACAAAGGGTGTCTCCTTTCACTTGCGTGATCAAGTGGAACCACCCTTGTGTGTTCTAATAAGCTGTGTGTGTCTCCACAACAACCAAACACACAGACACAGCTGGGCAAGCCTCTCCCCTGCTCCTTGTTCCTGTCTCCTCTCTTCTCCCTTCTCCCACCTAAGAGAATAGACCACTGCTGGAGATTGTGGTGTCCATTGTAATCTAGTAGTCAACAGGAAGTTCTGGGAAGCCCAAAATTAGAGTTGGAGCTGTTTGGAAACATGA
Source organism: Nanorana parkeri (assembly GCF_000935625.1). NCBI lineage: Eukaryota > Metazoa > Chordata > Amphibia > Anura > Dicroglossidae > Nanorana > Nanorana parkeri. The sequence goes on along the minus strand of NW_017306311.1, from coordinate 1,277,970 downwards.
TGACTATAAGATTTCGCGCAAAACTGTAAAGAAATAATTTGCTGGGCAATTTATATTTGTTTGATCTGGATTCATTATTGGAAAAAAAAAGAGGGGAATTTATCAGAACTGGAGCAGACAAAATCTGGAGCAGCTGTGCATGGCAACCAATCAGCATATCTTTCATTTTCAAACCTTAACTGAACAAACTGAATAGAGAAGCTAATTGGTTGCTATGGGCAACTGCTCCAGATTTTTTCACACTCGAGTTTTGATAAATTCCCCCCTGAGAGTCTAATACTAATTTAATGTAATGTCAATGATATGAATGCCATTCAGGTAATAAATCCAGTAAGCCAAAAAGACCATTTGATTTTTATACATTTTATCTATGCCCTTCTCAGTTTTATGGTAGTACTAAGTACTAAGTGGAGCACCTTTTTCTTTGGACTAAGTACCATATACAGTGCTTATATAACATAAAATGCAGCACCGTCTTTTCACACTAACCAGCATATACATCAGGTAGGTCATTGTAGACAATTTACACTGAGTTTGTTTGTAGGCAAATTAGCTATAATTAGCTATAACTTTGCGCTGAAGTTGCTAGAAGGCCAGACCATTATAGATAGGGAAGCAGGATGTTTACTACGACAGTAGAAGTGATTTTTTTCTGAAGATATGGGTAAACAACGCGATTTAACAGCCTTTGAACATGGGATGATTGTTGGCGCTCGGAGCCATGGAGCGAGTATCAGCAAAACAGCAGAATTCGTTAAATGTTCAAGAGGGGCTGTTGTTAAAGTGTTTAAAGACTGGACTGTCAGCCGAAAATCTGGGTCTGAACGTGTGAATTGTGGCCGTCAGCGACTAGTCAATGTTAGGGCAGAAAGGAGAGTGGCAAGACTGGAAACAAGACAACAGAAGGGCAACAGTGCAGTGTCAGATTCCTTGCATCACCTTTCAACATCTCGTGGAGTCACGAGGCGGCCCAACGAAGTCATCTCGTGGAGTCATCTCGTGGCCCAACGAAGTACTGATGGGGTGGTCATAATAATCTGGCCACTCAGTGTATATGACAATACAAAAATGCAATGTAAACTACACCTCTGAACACTGCAGCGTTCATAGGTGACCCCCAGTGATCTACACTGCGCATTGTTTATTAAAATGGTAGGATTAATAACTCTCTTTATATGAACAAGAAAAGCTGCATACACATAATGGTGGAACACACAAAAGGCGCTTAGCTTGAAAATCTCTCAAGTCATCAATACGAACCCCAGGAGGTCAGAGAACAAGTTCTCTGAACACACAGAGTGGCCTCTGATAGGTTTCAATGTTGTTTTGACTTTCTGTGTTATTTAGGATTCTTTATGGTAGTTCATGTTTAAAGGGGTTCTTTTCAAATCTGATTGCGTTATCTTACATTGAAGGCACAATTCTGTTAGGAAACATTAAACCGTGAGATGCATATAGGGGAGGAAAGTCTACATGCTGAGTTGCTCAGGATTTTATCCAAGCATTGCTGTGCTGTAAATTCTTCTCATAACAAAGTCAAAACCAATGTTCTCTGCCTTATGCTTTCTGTCTCTGAGTTAAAGCTGTGATATCTGTTTATTTCCAGGCAAGGACCTACAAAGCCGCATGTACTTTCAATTCCATGGACGGGAAAACGATCCAATCGAAGACTTCAGAGAAATAACAGTTTCTCACCTAACAGTCCTCAGTTTAACCTTGGTATTATTTTTAATATCCACTATAGTTTTGTGTTCATATAAAAAAAGAAAAAGTAATTGCACCCCATGGAAATTGTTGTCCTTCACATGAACATGCAAGGTTTTCATTCAAACAGCTCCTACAGGTAAAGGTGATATAATCAAACAGATGGAATATTTGCCTTTTTAATCATTTATTCAACAAAAAAATAGCAATAGATTTAAGGGTTTATTGTGGAAAAAGCAAGTATGCCCTTGCCTCAGCAGCTGGTATTGCCCTCTTTAGCAGAAATTACTTCTTTTAGTCATTTTGCATAACTGCCCACCAGTCTCTGGCATCAACTCGGTGCAATCTTCGTCCACTTCTGCATGTAAAATTCCAAAATGTTTCAATATGCTTGTGGGTTACCTTGCACGAACTGCTTTTTCGTTCGCAAGGGCGAGGGACTTTATTTTTTTTTTGTACGTTATTTATCTCATTTGACTTCATTTTTTTTAAGTAGAAGAATGTAGGTCACCAGCACTCAAAAATAATTAAAAAATGAATAAGTCCTTTTTATTGGACAATTGTGTCACGACAATCAAAGAGCCGACGTTTCGGGGCCACGCAGGGTCCCTTTTTCAAGGCAAAAGATGTGACAAGGTAATAGTATCCACACACCACATATATACCCCATGATGCTAATCAATTATTAATAGACACTCCCCCAGTGATGTCAGAACGGCGGGGAAAAACGCCATATTTAAAACACATAGTCTTATTTAAAATCACATATATATACTGTCCAACTTACTTACTATGGCTGTGACTGTGTTATGTCCGTCATCGCTACGATCTATATACTGAGGCATATAGCAGCATTGCGGTCCGGTATCCGTACCGTCGCCTCATATCCTGGTGTATCGGCGCGTACAATATACGTCATTGGTAACCAGGGTGATGGGGAGATACAATTCTCCACCATCGCAATGCGCATGTGTCAACCTGTATATCGGCAGAGTGCGGAAAAAACAAGCGTATGAATGTCACCATTACACAGGCACAGCACCGAACATCAGAATGGGGGGAAAATAGAAATATTTAAACCAAACTATATAAGAGAAAAAATATATTAGTGATATATATCAAATAATACAATACCAAGACAAAAAAGAACACACAATTGGAAGTGGAAAAATAAAAATAAAGTAATGAAATGCATGAAAATCTGAAAAAATAAGGAAAAAATATATGAAAAAATAAATGAAAAATTATGTCTATAAACAGGGGGAGAAGAACTCCAACTACACATATATACATAAACAGTACATCACATAAAAGACATCAGAACATACTCACATAGAACATGAAACACTAAAATAGACTCAGGACCCATATAGTTCAAAATATATAGCTAGAGAAATTATTCAAAAATTATTTAGATAATATAAAGGTATATCATAGAGTAAAAAAAACAAAAACAGTCTCTAGTATGTACTGGCAGTCTATATAAATCTATAACTAAATACGTACAATGACAAATTAATTATTAAGAATGTCGTATAGACATCAGGAGAGTATTGACAGCTACTCAACCAGATAACTGGATAAAGATAAAGAGGAATTGAGTCCTCTTGGTTTCACTGTGTTCAAGGTATGTATCCAGTAGGCCTCCCTTCGTAACAAAATGTTGTCTCTATTGCTACCTCTGTGTGGTTTTGGTACATGTTCTATAACCATTGCTTTAAGCTCATGTGTTTGATGATTTAATTGTGCAAAGTGTATCGCTACTGGTTTATTAGGGTCAATATCCTTACCTTGTTATTTGTATTCAATTGCTTACTTGATGTCGCTTTTGTGTTTTTGATATCGTTTTTTAAAAGCGTTGATGGTTTTTCCCACATATACCAGTGAGCAAGGACATTTCAATATGTATACACAGTAATCGGACACACAATTCAGATAACTGTGTATAGAATATCTCTTTCCTGTATAGGGATGAAAAAATGATTCACCGGTAACAAGGGCGTTACAGACGCTACAGTTATGGCATCTATAGCATCCCTGTTTGGTGGATAATTTGTATGGTGCAGTACCGTATTTGGAATGTGGGTCAGCACAGACCATTTTTTTTTAAACTTTTTTTTTTTTTTACCTTACTTCATTGCTACAAGATAGGGAGGCCCACAAGCACCCTACGTGATAGCATATTAGTGGCGACAGGAACTTCTAAGGCTAGGTTTACACCTAGGCGATACCTCACCGCGCGGCAAACGTGCACGATTCCGCGCGGATTGCCGCAAGGGCAGGAGTCGCCAAGGTGTGAGCCGATTGCGCTGTGGGTGCCATTATTTTCTAATGGCACCCCAGTCGCGCCGGGCGGATCGCCGCATGTTGTTTATCGCAAAAAAAAGTGCTTGTACCTTTTTTCTGCGAGTGCCGCGCGAATGTCACCCCATTGAAATCAACGGGGCTGTGCAGCAATCGCTGCCTGCATTGTACAGGTGTGAACCTAGCCTTAAGTTGACATTAGAGGTCTATTAAACCCCTAATGTTACCTCTCCATTGCAAAGAAGCTATTCAAGTGCAGATTGAGCTTGAATAGCTTCTTCCCTGGCTTTTCTAGCTGGGGACTGACAGCTGAGTGATCAAAAGTGATGCAATCTCTTGCGGCTCCATTCACCAGGGAGGAGATCTGAAAAGACATGTTTGCCTGTCTCTCTACCCGGCAACACCTATAATGCCAGTCCCGAGCCTGCAGGTGGGGCATCGGAGCCTGGGAAGCAAAGAGGGGGGGCACGCTTCACGAGATCTGGTGTCAGCTATATCCACCAGGAGTCTGTTTAGAGGGGACTGATGCCAGCAATGTACAGCATACATCGCTGGCAGCAAAAGAGAGCAAAACTCCGGGCCAAAAAATGATTAACCCTTAGATTGTAAGGGTTAAGTGCTCATGCTTGTCTAGGTTCAAAAATAAAAAAAGTTATACTCACCCACTCCTTTGAGCCGGCTTGCTCTTAGACCGATCCCTTGTGCTTTGCTGCCTCTACACTGCAGCGGTCTAAGGTACATGAGTCATCACATTCTATACACTGTGTATTGGGCATGAGGATGCCGAGAGGAGGAGGAGACAGGCAGGAGGGAGCGGTGTCACAGCCAGCCAGCTAGGAGGAGGATGAGCAAGAATCAGAATGATCAGAATCCTTCACAAGCACAGGAAGAATATACAGATCTAGGTACATAGGATGAGGGATTGCAGCCCATCCTCCACTGAGGCTTAGACACCTGGGGCAGTTGTGTTCCACTAATATTACTATAAGCCGTTCCATCATTCAGGTCTACTAAGTAATAAAGCCAAATCAGCTAAACAAATGTTGAACACAAAGATACGTGCTGCATAGGGACAGCATTGAAAGAGTTTTTACCTGCAGGGCCTCCTTGCACCGAACCGCCATTCCTACCGAATGAAGTGAGAAATGTTGAATATTTTCCATTCGATTATTTATTTATTCTTCCTGTAGGCTTGTTAGAGGAAGACAGCCACTGGATGACCCAGATAAACAGACTTCAGAAACTAATTGACAGGCTGGAAAAGAAGGTATTGAAATTTGTCTTCGTCGCTTTATTTATTTATTTTCTTTGTAAGAGCCACAGCTCAATCTTCCTTGTTAATATTGAGCAGGAGTCCGCTAACATTTTGGGTGCTTTAGATCTGCAGATGCTTGTACCTAAAGCTAATCTCCAGGCAGACTGCTCATTGCAAAGATGAAATTCATATGACTGCTGTTTTCCCTGCCAAAAAATAAATAAAATGTATTTCTGTCCATCGGGCTCTGAGATTTCCACAGCTCTTCCACACAGCACAGTACTGTCTAGCAGTGGAGGGCACTTGATCTTTGTTTTCTGCATTGGTCAGTGGACCTGCCATTAGAATGCAGGTGTACCTAAACCCAAAAAACAAAATGTAATATATTGCAGTTTAACAGCCCTCAGATGTGATGCACACATTAATATTTATTTTCACCTGGTATTCCTGTAAATAATAAACCTTCCTGCCATAGGGTGGTAATGCTCACTCCCCCACTGTATCTATGGAGGGAGTCATGGTTGTCACCCTAGGACAGGACTACAAACATTTCTTCCGCTCTTCATTTCCATTACATGGGGGGGGGATTTGTACTTTAGAGAACATTGCATTCAAGGAAGATAACATAGTTTAATGTTAAAGAGCCAAAAGCTCTTAGCAACCTGGGGCGCTCTGGCCGGAAAGGGGGGCGGTAGGTGTGCCCAGGTGCCCCAGTGAGATACCACCTGAGGCAACCGCCTCATTATAGGGACGTCCGTGTCTACAGATAAGCATTGCATAATATAATTGATTGAAAATATAACTTTATATTTGTACAGCAGAACCACCTAGTATGGCATATGTTACTGTAAAGTGCAACTGAAGCCAAAACTTTGTTAATACAATTTGGATATAGTAAAGAATTAGAACCCCTGCCAGGTGTTATCGTTGTCTGTGTCCCCTTATGGAGATTCGCCCCTCTGTCCTGGTGACCGAAACTACTAAGGGGGCTATTCACACCAAAGCGACACCTATTATGCCATCTTACATTTTTTGCGTGTGATTTACATTTGCATGTGAGCAGATTTTAGCACATTCATGGGAATGGGCAAAACGCACCTAAAAAGCGTTTTCTATTGAGTCTATGGGGACAAAACACGCTGAAATCTGGCCCAAAGTGCTCATGTACTATTTTGCGGGACAAAACGAAAAGAATGGGATTCCGGGGGGTGAGCGTTTTTTTGTCGTGCTGGATCAGCTGCGACAAAACACCTAGGTGTGAACGGGGCCTAAAAGTGAAAGGGAAAGATAATCCCAAATCTTGAGTTCGCCATAGAAATACAGTACTTGTCATTTACCCCAAATATTGTAGAAGACCGCCTTTGGACTGGAAACAGACCACTTAAAGGTTATTCTACTTATTGTGCGCTCAATAGTTGGCCGTGCACATATCATAAAGAACATTCTTTTTTATTGTTTTATGGTTTTAAGTATATAACTGTACAATAAAATGTCTGTTTTTGTAGTTAAGCATTTGATTTTTTCAGTTGGGTTACCGTGACAACCCCAATTTTTCTTGTGTACTGTCAGGAAATGTAAACCTCTAAGCAATTAGGCGGAACATGGTCAATCAGTACCAGGTTCTAAATCCAAATTAAAGTTTCTCCAGGCAGCCACCAAAGCTACTAATCTCACTAGAGGTTGATTATTATTAATATAATTCAGGATTTATATAGCGCCAACAGTTTGTGCAGCGCTTTACAATATAAGGAAGACATTACAATTACAATACAATTCAAGACAAGATGGTAAAGGGGGCCCTGCCAATGGGAGCTTACAATCGAAGTGAATAGCTGCAACGCAAGAAGAAACACAGGCAAGGGCACCTATGAGAGCAGTAGTCTGACCCCAAATTGAAGCAATTATATAGGTATAGTTCACCTTGTAATTTAGCCAGAAAGGCACATGTGTAACCAAGACAAACATATTTGTATCACAGTGTTGGATCTGACGTTTAGCTCACTGCACATTTCTCTGCTATAAATCCTCTATTCTCAGCATAAAAGGTCAGTGTATGGCTGAGGTTGTCACAAGAACAGGAACAGATGGCAAATATTCCAGTGGGGACACTACTTCTGGTGACCCTACTGACCATCAGGGATTTCCTTGACTTTGGAGGGATTTTCTCTCACTTTCTGGTGTGGTTATCAGACAGTATGTGAAGGGAAATCTCCCCAATGGGACAAGAAAACTTACAGCGGTTATAATCTTCCCCTACTCTATCCAAAGCTGGAAATAAAGTTTTGGCTTCTACATTAAAGATTCTAAAAAGTAAACTGAATCCTTCTTGTGGTCCCGTAATAAAATGGTAATTATTCTGCACTGTTCTTGTTGTAAAGGACCTGAAGCTGGAGCCCCTGGAGGAAGAGATCTTAGAAGGCAGCACAAAATCTGTAAGTCATTGATTGTTTTCCAGGCTAAGTGCTAGAACTTCCTCAGTAAAAGCCTGCCGGTGTAGCATTAGCAATAATCGACAACACATTTTTACATTTTTATTTGACCTGAAGTATTTTATAAACTGTTTTCCATCTCACAGCAAATCTAAATCTATTCTGTACAACTGCGAATATTGAGCAGTAATTGTCAGGAAAGGTGCGGACTACAGACTGATCTCTGTGGAGCGTAGTCTCTTACTTACAGCTCGCTCTACATCAAAATAATCTACAAATAGACATTGTAACTTTTTGTTTATTATTTTCAGAATGGATTTTAACACAGTTTCTGTTCCATCTCCAATGAAATATCTGTTTATTGTGCAACACATTTGTCACGTAAAGTGATATTAAAGTCAAAAGGTTTTTAAACTATTTCAAATGCTGATGAAATCACTAACAATGGAAGTTTTAGCTTCCTGTAGAATTAGCTGGTCCCTGAGCACTGGACCTCATTTTCTGTATTAGGGTGGCTCCTTTCCTTTGCAGGGTCCTATGGGGCCACCCTTGTGTGTGCTAGTAAGCTGTGTGTGTCTCCACAAACACACAATGATCATAGTCCACAAGTACCAAAGAACATCACCTGGCTCTCCTAGCATCCTTCATATTTGTGAGGCTGATGCCTGTTGCTCCAGCAAGGCACATATACTACAAACATGGCTTTTTATGTCTTAGAAGAGTGGTCAGTTCTTCCCTGCCCCGCCTCTTAAGCAATGCCCAACACATCCCCACCTCCCTTCTCTTCCTACATACAGATGGCTCATTTCCTAGAGCAGGACAATGGTTTAAAATTACTTTTTTTTTTTAACGAGACAGCTCCTTGATCACTAGCCAGTACCAGTGTCATCCAGAACCAGTGCCATACAGAACTAGTGTCTTCTAGTACCAGTGTCAGCCAGAACCAGTACCAGCAATCATCCAGTACCAGCCAGAACCAGTGACATCCAGTACCAGTGCCAACCAAAACTAGTGTCATCAAGTACCAGTGCCAGACAGAACTTGTGTCAATCAGTACTAGTGCCAGCCAGAACTAGTGTCATCTAGTACAAGTGCCAGCCAAAACTTGTGTCATGCAGTACCATTGCCAGCCAGAACTAGTGCCATTCAGAGCCAGTGTCATCCAGTGCCGGCAAGAACTAGTGTTATACAGTACCATTGTTATCCAGTACCAGTTCCAGCCAGAACTAGTATCATCCAGTCCCAATATCATCCAGCATCAGTGTCAGCTAGAACCAGTGTCACCCAGTACCAGTTCCAGCCAGTAATGGTGTTTTCCCAATACCAGTATCCTACAGTTCCAGTGCCATCCAATACAAGTGCCAGCCAGTACCAGTGTCATCCAATGCCAGGCAGAACCAGTGCCTTTACAGCCAGTATCAGTATCATCCAGTACCAGTGTCTGTATAGCCAGTACCAGTGCCTAATTACTACCAGTGGCAGCCAATTTGTGGGTATTTCTACTTTCCAAATGTATCATTCCAGTACAAGCTTTGTTCAGCAGTACCCTGATGAAGGGGCACCCCTGAAACTGAACCCCTGAAACTCATTGGCTTTTTATAATATAAGAGTCTGAGCAAAAAGAAATCTGGACTTTATGCATTCTGCTTTTGGACTTTTCTCTTTGCACACCCAGTTCATGCTTGAGCAAAGAGCAAACATTCGGCCCCCACTCCTGGGAGAGCTGCCTGAGGTTAATCATTCCCTCTATACTGCTTAAGAGTTGACTAAGAACACCTACTGCTTGAAGAGCTTCAGCACCCCCACACCTTTCTTCTATTTCAAATAAAAATCTGACAAGGTTTCTACCCTTTGCCTACTCTCCTAAAGAAAATATATATTTTTGTCTATGTCCCTGTTGCAAAATTTCCTGTTTTTGCTGCTGTCATTGTTATTTCTACCATATATATATA
>NW_017306311.1:1261117-1268034 GCF_000935625.1 Nanorana parkeri | reverse complement strand
GGTATATATGTGTGTGTGTGTGTGTGTGTGTATATATATATATATATGTATATATACTGTATATATATATATTTATGTATTATCTATCTATCTATCTATCTATCTATCTATCTATCTATCTATCTATCTATCTATCAAAAATCTCTTCATTGAAGAATAGTACACTGTGTGTGGGATAAAGTGCCTGCAGAAAGAATTATTGTTTAAATGAAAACATTGTCTGATTCTCCTGCAGTGACCTTTGTGTGGTATGAATGAATAGCCAAGACCATTAGATGTAAGATATAAACCCTCAGGAGAATGAAAAGTAGCAGGAGATTCGTGACCTTTTCAGAACTTGTGTTCCAGCTGTTCCTCTCTGCTTCACCTTTGATGTTTTGTTCCCTAAATATATTACTGTTCAAATGTCAGCATATTTTTCACCCAAATATCAGAAAGCAGTCGTGTTTAGTACTTTAGAGAACTTAAAGTAAATGGGTACTGAGCTAAAATCAAACTAAAGCAAAGTAACCATTGTACGGTCGTTACCATGAGATGCCTGTTTCTCCCTTTTTCCAGCGCAGACCTTCTTACTGATCCTCTGCCAGTACATTCCAGTACTTCCAGGTATGAGGCTCACCTGCATACTCTCTCCTGCCTCCTTCAGTGCAGTTCTGAGTGCCTGAGTGCTTAGCCCTATGCTTTAATAGTGAACTGTGAGGTTGGCAGTGCTGGGAAAATAAGAGTAGACCCATTATGAAGCAAGCTGTATATTAGCTTGATTGATCTTTAATGTTTAAAGATTATTTTAAAAAGAAAAAATGAACATACAAATATAAAATATAGCAATAAACATTGAATCTGTTGATATGCATCAAAAAAGGAATCTGTGGTGGGTTTTGCTATCCTTTAAAGTGACACTAAATTCAGGCGTTAAATCTTAAAAATGCATTCAAGGACCTCAACTATTAACAAAATGTATCCTACTTTTGTTCCCCATGGTCCCTGTGCAGTGGCGTAACCAGAGTTATGGGCGCCCGGGGCACAACATTTTCGGTTGTTACGCCACTGTCCCTGTTTGTGTTGTAAAGTAGTCACCGCTCCAAGCTCACTCCCATGATGAATTACAATCTTATGTTTAGTTTACTTGTATTGAGATTGTAGTCCATCACAGAAGTAAGCTTGGAGTGGTGACTACTTTACAACACACACAGGGACCATGGGGAACAAAAGTAGCCACCCTCCAGAAGGAAGGACAGTGTCAGCACCAATTCAGAGATGATTTGAGGATCTACAGATGAGTGATACACAAATAAGATACATTTTTGTTAATAGTTCAGGTACTTGAATGCATTTTTAGGATTGAAGTAGTGTCACTGTAATTAATAAGAGTGCTCTCAACATGTTAACATTGTCTAGTACTTTGCATCAGGCATAATACTGTAAAAGATTTCTCTATGAAGATCATAGAACATTTTAAGTATTTTCTGTGTTCTTTCCGATCAAGCTTTTTAGTCATACGTGTGGTGTTACGCAGTTGTAATACTGTAAAATAGAGACATGCGTCACAAAAAAATACTGAATAATCAGCTGCACAGGGGCAAGCTACTGATTCTATCTGACATTTACTATCTTATTTGTCTCGAAGGGAATTTTATGAAGATATCCTCAAAGAGATAGATTTTGATGCAGATATTTGTATTCGGTTTACATATAAACTCCAGAAGCCATTATACTAGAATGTGTTGGCAGCAGCTGTTACAAAAAAGGAAAATAAATAATTGAAAGGCCAATCATGTTTTTACAACATCTCATAGCTCTATGGATTTATTATTTATTTGGTTTTATTGCATCGGTATCCCTATGATCTTACGGACTCTCTGTGTTCTCCAGGCCATATCTCTGCTGGCTACCAGTGACTGATGAATGTGGGATGTTTAGGGAAGATTTAACACCGGGGAGTAAAGCGTATTATCCTGGTGACATATGAACAACCTCAGTGTGCTGCCTATTCCGTAATTATGTCTGAAGCAAAATACAGGGGGAAAGAATAACACTGGAGCTGTATTTAAAGGGTTTATACTTGGACAGAGAAAGTGGCAAACACAAGCACAGGGCCCTAATGCCAAGTCAGTATAGACCTCCCTTTGCAAGTGCAGCTATCCATTGTCATAGCCCAGCAATTGCTACCATCCTTGCTGCTTTCTCATTGACATAATCGTGACATCACCATGAGACTAGTAGTACCGAGTACCTTAAGGTACCTAATCTAATGCCACATCTTTTAGGTAGGTAACTATCCTCACTGGAGAACTACTGGAGAAAACATAGAGAAAAGGAGCATTAAAGAAGAAGAACCTATCACTATCTCCTTAGATGAAAAAGATTACAATAGAGTGCTTGTATGCATTGGTGAAGCCTTAATGGTTACTGCAATACTGGGCTGGAAAAAGTGTGTAGCCACCTTGCCCTAAGTGGGGTGACTATTTAAATTGAGTTTGCTGAGACTGTATTCAGTCTAGCTGATTGCGTAGTCTGTACTCATTTAGTTTTCCCTAGGCATTCTGTCATTGGTTGCATCTGTCTGCTGCAAAGTGTAACCTGTCCACAGAGCAGAGCAATCAGTAATGGAATGCTATGAATATCTACGTGTCTCCAGCCAATCAATAGGAGTTTCCTGGCCAGTGGTGCATGCTGGGAGAGGACATAAATGTCTGGGTCTGACCATGTGAGGGTCTTTCTCCCCCGGGCCTCCTGCCTGGGAGATGTGTGTTACATGTGTCCTGTCTGACCAGGCTTGAAGCCTGCAGGTGGGCAGATGGGGACTCAGTCGGGGTCCAGAATTATTCCTGGGATGGAGAGCCAGGGAGGAACTTTGTCTGCTGGAGGTACAGGAGAAACCAGGATGGGCTTGGACCTTAAAGAGAAGTCTGTTGTCTCACCCAGGGGAGATCTCAAGCTATATTCAGCTATGGTGCACATCAGTGTCATCGCACTTTTGGTCTGAGGGTCATTTACACTGTAAAGAAGAAGAATGTTTGGTGAGTCTGGCATTCAGTGTTTCCCAGATGTCTCCGGGTTACACACTCTCTTCCTGTTCTGCTGTTTGTTCTAATAAAGCATCATAAAATTCCTAAAAGTGACTGGCGCCCAATTTGACTTCACACATGCCACATTCCGGCTAAGGATCCATCCCTGAGGTGAAATGTCAGTCCCTCCTGCTCCTAGAATCCAGGGGTGCACTACGAGTGTTTTGAGCCAAATAGCGCAAGCATTTAGGGAAACCTCCACTTTTTTCTTTACGGCATTTCCAGGAATATTATGTATAGCAGCTAGGACTTGCTCAATGTGCCCAATGTGCCCAAGGGATTGTACATTGAAGTAAAACAATTTTAAAACCAGCAGGTAAAATAAACAATAAATAAATATACAAACATTGTGCAACTAGGTGGTTTAAAAGGCAGTGGTATTTACTAATGGTAACCTTAAGAAAGTTTAAACTGAGAATACAATGTATAAACAACTGGCCCTGCCATAACAGCACAGGACATAATAAAAGAAAGCCCAACCTAAAGATGGATGGCCAGTCGTTTGGGCAGGTTTATTTGAAGCTCTAAAAGCTGACTTCCTGTAACTGCTCACTCTGTGCCAGCATAGGCAATTTACTGATACTGCCTGAACCTCAGAACTCACAAAGCCACCAATGATGTCTTAGTTACCAAAGCAAAGCTTCCATTGGCCAAGCTGTGGAGAGATATGAATGGCCACAGAACTATACAGGCAGATAACAGATGGTAGCAAATGTAGAAATTTGAATTGTTTCTAAGAAGTATCCTAAACATGTACATTTTGTTTAGAATTCCTCCAGAAAAAAGATCATTTCTAGTATATGAGGGAGCCTAGGCACTCCTGTGCCCATTTCCTCATAGCTGTATATGTGTAGGGTGGGATCTAAGGCAATGCTGCCTCTAACTGCTAGTCTCAGAAGATTTGGATTGAGGTTTCATGACATTACTACTGTGCAGCTCACTGTTGTTCTTGCTGGAGGTTCTGACATAAGGAGGAAAAGCCCTGCCTCTACCAAGATAACCAACTCTATATCGAGACACAGTGCAGAACATGACATGGTAAATCAGTAATAAAGATCAACTGCTGGGAGACCACAGACCATACTGTTGACTAGACCTTTGCCTGACATTTTTGTTCCAGTCTCACACACATTTTTCAGAGTTTAGTTACCTAAGCAATAAATAGACTTTAGCCTTGTCCTCCATTCCATGCATTTTACTTGCTAAGTAATGCAGTTGCGTCCATTCATTCACAAAGCTCCCCATCCACATCATTCCGCCAAGGGATTGTTTTCAAGCCCAGTAGAACGTGACCTGAACCAGCACATGCTCTTTAATTTGCAGAGCCTGCATGTACAAGACCTTTTGGGAAAAAGAATAAAGAAAAAAAGATTGACTACATTACAGAATAAATTAGGCTTGGTGTGTTGGCTGTATTACAGAGTTAATTTGAAATCAGTGAGAATGTTGCTGATCCTTCAAGCACCAAAGAATTTCCGGCGCCAAATATATATATGTCAGCGAGAGGCATGTAAATTATCTTGGGATCCTTTTATCTTTCATTTCAGTCTGTTCTAACAAACTATGCATGATTAATGGGTCTTTCTTTGTCTGATTGTCAAATTATGTCAATCTCTTTGAATTCTGCAGCACATAATGATTGTTCAGCGTCAGTTGACTGTGCTAATAGAGGAGCTAGATGAATTTCGCCTTTCTCTGAAACACTACGTAGAATCCGTTTCAGCTCAGTCAGGCAGTCTACAGTAAGTATGTGGTGCGACCGATGACCTTGTCTCTTGTTATATAATTCTTTGTATCACAGCCAGGACTGTATACATCAGCAGTTAGCAGCCATTCTTTCTGGTATTGAGGTCTTAGATTTAAACACACAGGACCCTGTCTACAAAGACCTAATACAAATACATAGGGGTCTATTCACGAAGCAGCCGAAGGATCTAGCCGTAGCTTCGGCCGATCCTTCGGCTAGCTTCGGCCCCAGGACCCCTTCGGCTCAGTAGAACCGAAGGGCTGCTGTACGGGCTATTCACAATAGCCGTACAGCTCCCGAACGTAGCCGAGCAACTCAGTCGAGCCAAAGGCATATGCCTCGGCTCGGCTGAGCCGCGCTGAAAGCCGAAGCTGGACGAGCTGCCGGCCATTGGTCGGCCGACAGCCTGCTCCTGACAGCTGGACGGAGCCAGCCGTGATTTTACGGCTGTCTCTGGTCACTTGCAAAGAGATCAGCGTCCCTGGTTACCAGCTAACCAGGGACACTGATCTCCAGACAGCTAACTCTCCCCGGCGCTCCAGGAGAGAAACACTGCTTTTTCTTTTTTTCTCTCTATTCTGACACGGAGCCGTGTCAGAATAGAAAAAAATAAATAAATGTTTGCGCATAGGAATGCATTGCTAGATTCCTATTGGCTATTTCAATTTGCAATAGCCAATAGTAAACTAGCATCGCACCCGCCCTCTGCTGATGGACCTGATGGGGAACTGTAGCAGAGCATGTAGCTGAGCATGTTCGGCCGACCCGAAGCCACGTGAAGCCACCGTCGTGTGGTCCTTTATTAACTCTAAGCGTATCTCAGTAAAGAAAATAGGAGAGAATAATAGCTTGAGTTTTATTTTTGAGGAAAGAAAGCTTGCAATGAAGTTAAACATTTTAATATAATGTTGCTGCAGAAAAACAGGCACCATAATTGGTCAGGATATACCACCAGAGCCCCTCAAAGTGCCTGTACAAATAACTTTCTGAAAATTGAAGCTTCCCCATGCATTCCATGTGGCAGTGCCCAACCTACATCACTCAGGCACAGATTACCGCAGTATGAAGTGCAGGAGGTTGATAGCCAATAAATATTCAGATAATGCATTTATAGCTTACTTAATCGCAGACATTATTTACGACCCAACTAATCCTTTCAAGCAGGAGAGGAAATAACTCAGTAAATTGTATATTGTTTCCATTCACCTATTCAGTCGCACCCAATGGTAAACTTTACAATTCTACAAAAACACAGACAGAAATGCACAGACAAATAAGTCATGTCATGTTTTTTGAACAAGTAAAAAAGTGTATTCATGCCCTGACTGGTAACTTTAATCTATGGGGTTAAGGCTTTTCCCCAAAGTTCTCCTTAGGGTAACGGGAGGACACAAACTAGCGTCCTCCCGTCACCCTAGGCTCAGTATACCGCGAGCTACAGCTCACGGTATACTGAGACGCCGCAGCTGAAGCGTATCCAGGCAATTGTGCCGGGATCCGCCCAGCTGCGTGACTGACAGCTGGCTCTGCCTATCTAGAGGCAGAGCCAGCTGTACTCGCCCCCACCCCTGTCCGTTCCGCCAGTCAGCGCTGGCGGATCGGAGCGGGGAATCCAGCCACTCCCCTGTCATGGCAGAGAGCCGTGACAGGATCGAGAAGTGAGCGAACGCCAGTATGTGTTCGCTCACCTCCCGATCTACTGAGCCGACCTGTGGCAGTTTCATTGTCACAGGTCGGCTAGAACTATGAGGTGAGTGAAAAGCACTCACCTCATAGTTCTCCTTTAACCTCAAAATCCTACCCTTATCTTCTCTGCTAACCTTAAAGGAAACCTGTCATAAAAGGAACATTGAGGCAGCTGTTGTTGGCCTGTTCTTCTATAGATGCTTTTTACTTGGCTGTTACATTACCCCTTTGGCTTCAAAACTTTGAATCAATGATGTGAAGCAAGTATACAAAAAGAGCATCTGACGTTACTCTGACTTTCCTGATCTGCAAGTTTATTTCTGGTCATCAACTCAAAGTACTGAAGCCAGAGGGTTAGAGTAATAACCAGGCAATTGGCCCCTAAGACTACAGATGTGTACCCCGGCAAGCCCCCC
>NW_017306311.1:1254348-1260827 GCF_000935625.1 Nanorana parkeri | reverse complement strand
GGCCGCGCTTCCATCACAGTCTTGGCCAATAGATAAAGCAGAACGCCAGGTATTAGGTTTCATACATACTTGGCCCGATATAAGTATGGCCAAATATAAATATGCATATTATATACCTGGTCAGCCGTTGGGGATCCCTGTACAGTAGTTGTACTTAACCCTTGCAGTGTGGGGGTAGCCCCACAGCAAGGGTACTTTTTTGTTTGTCCAGGGATAAGCTTTAATGTATAATCTAATCACTTCAATTTTAAATTGAAGTGATCAAGTTTAAAAGATTTAAATTCCAGATCTGAAATAAACCCCCAAACACCACACAACGGGAATTCAGCCCATCCAGCCACTCTCATTTTTTATTTAGTCTGAAAAAAACCCAGTCCAAAGCAGTTTGAAATGAAAGCGACAAATATTAGAAATATAACAGAAAGAGCGTTTCATTTAGCAGTTGGATAGATAGGTGTATGAGCAGCGAGAGTTGTCACTACAAAGAAACATCTTTGTATTCTGTAAAACATAATCAGCATTGCATTGTCTTCTGCAGCGTGTCCATTCAGAAACTTTCCAGCGAGTCCAGATACATCATTTACGAGTTTTGGGAGAATAGTAATATATGGAAAATGTAAGTAAACATGATCATTCTTTTGTTATTTGTCATTCTACTGCACTCAGTTATTTCAAATAACTTTATATTACAAGGCAAGTGAACCCCAACTTACTATTTTGATGACTCTGGTAGGGGGAATCACCTTTGTTTTTTGCTAAAGGAGAACTCCAAAATGCAGTCATGAAATGCAAATGAAATGATTTCCTAGTATCTGCTCTTCATTTGTGTATACTTCAGTTGAAAGAGAAAATTAAGCCTTTCCAAGGCCACATCCTGCTCCCATGGTCTCCAAAGCCAAAAAGCTTGCCACTGCTACAATTCATTTTTATTCTGTGGACGGTTAATTTGTAAATAGTAAATTCTCCTGCACAAAGCTCCACTGTAACTGTAAAAAAAAAAACGGCAAGAGCACATAGCCTGATATAATGCACGCCAGTATTAAAGCTTATTTAAACCCTCAAAATACAATATATTGCAGCTTATTAATCATTGGATGTAATGGCTGCATTAGTCTTCTTTTTTCAGTCTTTCTTCCCTTCCACATCCTGTCCTGGATGGATACACTCACCAACACCATCTACAAGTCTTCATTAACTCTATTAATGACTCCAACAATAACATGTACTATCCAGAGATTTCTTGCTCTGCCCCATGCCACAGAGGGTATTACTCCTTCAGCAGTGCCCATTATATAAAATAAGGGAAACATTCTAAGTAGAAGTGAGACTACCTTGTAGTGGCCACTGCAGGAGGACAGAGCAGGGAAACTCTCACTGATGGGATCTTTGATATAAATTAAGTTCAGTCTATTCACCTTACTAGGATTTGCCCTGTATGAAAATATCAGGTTAGATGGCAATATGTCACACAAGAAAACCATTAAAGGACCCATCAAGAAATATAACAGTGTTAATCTATTAATGTGATGTTACTTTGAGTTGCTAAAATGTAGACGAAGGTCAGCTGTAGACATAAGATGTGCGGACACAATTTCCACTGTGATTAAGGATGTTTTGCAGTTGGTTCTTTCCTCAATGTAGAGTAGTGCAGTACAAGCACAATCATCTCTGAATTGGTGCTGACACTGTCCTTCCTTCTGGAGGGTGGCTACTTTTGTAGTAAGGTAGTCACCACTCCAAGCTCGCTCCTGTGATGGACTACAATCTCTATACAAATTATAGTGGTCCCTGTGTGTGTTCGCTCGCTCCTGGGATGAACTACTATCTCATGTCTAGTTGACTAATTTGTATAGAGATTGTAGTCCATCACAGGAGCGAGTTTGGAGTGGTGAATACCTTACAACACATACAGGGATCATGGGGAACAAAAGTAGCCACCCTCCAGAAGGAAGGACAGTGTCAGCACCAATTCAGAGATGATTTGAGGATCTACAGCCGAGTGATACACAAATTAGGAACATTTTTGTTAATAGGGTACTTTAATGCATTTTTAATATTTAAGTCTTGAGTTTAGTGTCACTTTAAAGTTTAAAGCAAACCTAGACATACCCATGTGGTGGGCTAAGCTTGTGTGGCTATAGCTATGTAAATACTGACTAAGGCTAACCAAAGACATAAGAGGGTGCTCAGATTTGTGGATACAGCACGTGTACAAGTCCCCCCCAATCCCTAGCTCCTTCCCACAATGCAATGCCTGGTCCCTAAGTGAATAAAAGACAGGCCCAGGCATAGTTATCTGGTGGGCCTCTGACGTGCTTATAGCTAAGCAAATACCAACTCTGAGAAAAGTACCGTAGTATTTCCATAAGTATATCTGGGAGCTTTGAGGTTTGTTTAATTAATATTAGAATACTGGATATGTTATGAGAACTTGTGCTGTCAGCTCTCTGGAACTTTTCATATTTCGTTTGAGTTTTTTTCTACAGGTTCACTTTAAATAGTTACTTTTCACATACTAACTGATAAAATGTTTACACAGCCATCTCCAAGCTAATTACAGCAAGACATTTCAGCGGAGTAACGTTGATTTCCTGGAAACACCAGAGCTGATGACTACAATGCTCGTACCTGGTTTGTATAATTATCGTCACTGCATTGATGAACAATATCATATGTTATTGCACAGACTATGGTGACTAGAGCTGCAGCTAACGATTATTTTCAAAATCGATTAGTTAGCCGATTATTAGGTTCGATTAATCGGTTAATCAGATAAACAATAAAATAAAGTTTAAAAAATGGCTCCAGTGATGGGACTACTAGTTTGTATTGAGGTTGTAGTCCATCACAGGAGCAAGCTTGAGCGGTGGAAGTAAAAAAGAAAAAAGATAGTGTGGTGTGCAATATAGTGAAATGGAAAGTGTAAAATTATACAGCAATGCATGCAGAATGGCACCGGCTGTAGAGGACTGCAAAAGCACATTATACAGCGCAATGCAGAATACCGCCAGCTATAGAGGAATACAACACATCCTAGCAATAGTACAATATAGCTGGCGGTATTCTGCATTGCGCTGCATAATGTACTATTGCTAGGTTTTGTAGTCCTGTATAGCTGGTGGTATTTAGCATTATACCACTTTATAACGTACTATTGCTGGGATTTGTTGTAGTCCTCTATAGCTGGTGGTATTCCGCATTGCGCTGTATAATGTACTATTGCTAGGTTTTGTAGTCCTGTATAGCTGGTGGTATTTAGCATTGTAACACTTTATAATGTATTATTGCTGGGATTTGTTGTACTCCTCTATAGCTGGTGGTATTCCGCATTGCACTGTATAATGTATTATTGCTGTGACTTGTAGTCCTCTGTACAGCGCAATACAGAATATCACCAGCTATAGAGGAGTACAACAAATCCCAGCAATACATTATACATACAGTGTATAATGTATTTGTGGGATTTGTATTCCTATGTATAATATACAGCACAATGTACCATCAGCTATAGAGAAATACAAATCCCAGCAACACCTGCTCCTCCTTACTACATCTCCCCGCGTCCCTTGCCGATCGTGGATGTGGATGGGCAGGAAATGTGGCGCGTGAATGCGAGCGGGTCTGGCAGCGGCGAGCGTGAGGTGGGGAGGAGGTGCGGCGCACAGCGTGCGGAGCTGTGAACAGGGCCAACTGATCGAAATCTGGGTAAATGTGCATGTGTTGCAGGGATGATAGCCTAAAACAATAGACCAATCATATTTACCAGAAGAGAAAATTGCCTAAATAAAATATTCAAGCAGAAAAGCAAATACCTTCAGGACATTGGTTTTTGCTGCATTTGCCCAAAAATCACTACTTTATAGCTTGTGCAAAAATTCCCTAAAACTAAAGAGCGGTTGCTGGATACAGTGACACTTAACTCAGGTGCTAAATCTTAAAAATACATTCAAGTGACCTAATTATTAACAAAAATGTATCTTATTAGTGTATCACTCGGCTGTAGATCCTCAAATAATCTCTGAATTGGTGCTGACACTGTCCTTCCTTCTGGAGGGTGGATACTTTTCTACCCCATGGTCCCTGTGTGTGTTGTAAAGTAGTCACCGCTCCAAGCTCACTCCCATAATGGACTACATACTCAATACAAATTAATAAACTAAACATGAGATTGTAGTCCATCACAGGAGTGAGCTTGGAGCGGTGACTACTTTACAACACACACACAGGGACCATGGGGCGCAAAAGTAGCCCCCCTCCAGAAGTAAGGACAGTGTCAGCACCAATTCAGAGATGATTGGAGGATCTACAGCCGAGTGATACACAAATAAGATACATTTTAGTTAATGGTTCGGGTATTTGAATGTATTTTTAAGATTTAACTCCTGAGTTTAGTGTCCCTTTTGTCACTTTATTTCACAGTAACACCCCCACACAACCTACCTATCCATCGGGATATTCCATTAGCCAACAATCTGTTCCATTACTGGGGTCTTTATCTGATAATGTCTGCTCATTCAAGTGGCAGTTGGGTGCATTAAAAGTAATATTAGGATTTACTTGTCCATGGACTTTGTGCATTGGCATGGCCACCTAACTCCGATATCCTTAGAGCTGAATGTAGGAAGTACATTATTGTGTATAAATCATTATAGAACTTAATCTTCAATAAGATTTGTTTTATTCTAACACAATTTCCTTCTTTTCCAGCTTCATGGTGGGTTCTCAATAACAACTGAACATGTATTCCCCTGCTCTGCACACATGCCGATATTGTTAGATATAGCATCTGAATAAAGAAAACCTAGCATAGCCTCCTTAGTGTATGTTTGGACAGGACAGAGGTATCATTTGTTCCTCTCACGATGCCTACGTACAGTTATTTGTGTCAACTAAAGAAGCGGCCTACTACGATAAGCTGCCATTAAATGATCTTAAACTGTGTATGGTGTTTACACACCTTATTATTTATATGTTAACCTAATGTGTGTGCCAGTAACATCTCTGTACTTATATAGAAGCCAATGCTCAGTTCACAGCCATTATTTTATGTCATGATTATGTTAAGCAACAAGTGCCGAGTCTTATTGATAAAAATGAGTATTGTTGCAGCACTGAACACATGCGTTGTAGGTTAATGAAGTGAGCTGGAAGTGTGTCCCAACGTCCTAAAGAAATATACACAGGTCAGCTGATTCTGACCATTGTGGATGGCTGAGCATAAGTCATTCCGACAGATGGGAATGTTTTGTCCATTAAACTAAAACAGTGTTTTGTAAACTCTTTTGACTACTGTACATCCAATCTGATGAAACATACATGTTCAGGATCATTGTGGGCATGTCCAACGGGGGCTATTTATGAACATCTTATCTATATGTGCTGTGACTATAAACAGTTAAATGTCACTCGAGTATAGCAGTACCCATACACAGATAAGAACGATTGTTTAATATTGAAGTTAAGTTTAAGCTGTTTCAGTATATGAAGAGTGCATACCTCCAGGTATACGGCACATGCTGCTCTCTGGTTGTTAAACCTTGGGGCGCCACAGCCCAGGCGCTTCAGAACTGGCTATACAAGGTATGTGCTGATTACCCTAATGCTTTACACCAGGGGTAGCCAAACCCTGGCCCTCCAGCTGTGGTGCAACTACAAATTCCATAAAGCATTGCAAGATTCTGACAGCCACAGATAGGGCTCCCAGAGACAAAGGCATCATGGGATGTGTAGTTTCACCACAGCTGGAGGGCCAGAGTTTGCATACCCCTGCTTTAAACACTTCATGTGCTAAAAGGGGAAAGTTAAATGCATTTTCAGTGAGCACAAATGTTGAGTTTTTTTCTTTATTTTTTTTTTCCCCTAAAGTATTTTTATGTGATTTTAGATTTTTCTATGCTTGCATATTTTTGGTACTATATTAAATGTAGAGATGTGTGTATCAGCCACTAGAAGCAGGGTTCACTAGCTACTACTACTCCACCCGCTAAACAACTGTTGATATAAGGCATCAGCAGGCTACGGCGTGTATTGTGTTTAGCCCTTAACTTGCATTGTAAGGAGAAGTAAAGCACACCTATTGTGTATAAAGTAAAGCTGGTCATACATGGAGCAAATTTGAGCCGTGGATGGCCCTGTTAACTCTTTACTTGGCAAAGGCCAATTTTTCAATGGACTTTTGTTGAAGAAACTGGTCCGAATACTTTCAGCGGAACAGTGCCTTCATCCAATCAAATGCAGGCAGTACCGGGTACTCAGCAGCTGCTGGAGCATCAGCTGCTGAATACCATAGCTGGCATGGTGAGGTTCCTCCATCCACGCTGTTTAGTATGAATGGAGGAATCTGTTCGATTTTTTTGGTTCAGCCTGCAAGTTGAATGACACCCAGTGCACATCCACAAAAATATCCATACAAATCCAATGTAGATATAGAGGCACTCACGGGTCTTGCAGCGGAGATAAGTCATAGCATCAGCATTGTA
>NW_017306311.1:1225694-1254288 GCF_000935625.1 Nanorana parkeri | reverse complement strand
GTTGGACAAGAAGGCCAGGCTCCCAGTCTCCGCTCTAATTCATCCCAAAGGTTATCTATTGGGTTGAGGTCAGGACTCTGTGCAGGCCAGTCAAGTTCCTCCACCCCAAACTCACTCATGTCTTTATGGACCTTGCTTTGTGCACTAGTGCGCAGTCATGTTGGAACAGGAAGGGGCCATCCCCAAACTGTTCCCACAAAGTTGGGAGCATGCAATTGTCCAAAATGTCTTGGTATGCTGATGCCTTACGGCCTTGTTCACACCAAATGCAGAGCAGATCCGATCAGGTTTCTGCACACGCAGTGCAGTGGGTTGTGCCGCGTTTTTGATGCGTTCCGGGTCGTTTTTTTAAAAAATGCATGCGTTCCAGAGCAGATAAAATAGGGCTTGCTGCAGTTTTTTCACCTGCTCTGGAACTGAACGCTGCGATGTGAACTGGAGCAAAAAATACCATTGGAATACATTGGACGCAGTTTTGATCCGGTCTGCAACTGCTCTAAGAGTTCCCTTCACTGGAACTAAGGGGCCAAGCCCAACCCCTGAAAAACAACCCCACACCATAATCCCCCCTCCACCAAACTTTACACTTGGCACAATACAGTCAGGCAAGTACCGTTCTCCTGGCAACTGCCAAACCCAGACAAGTCCATCGGATTGCCAGACAGAAAAGCGTGATTCGTCACTCCAGAGAACACGTCTGCACTTCTCTAGAGTCCAGTGGCGGTGTGCTGTACACCACTGCATCGGACGCTTAGCATTGCACTTGGTGATGTAAGGCTTAGATGCAGCTGTTTGGCCATGGAAACCCATTCCATGAAGCTCTCTACGCACTGTTGTTGTGCCAATCGAAGTTTGGAGGTCTGTAGCTATTGACTCTGCAGACAGTTGGCGACTTCTGCGCACTGTGCTCTTCAGCATGCGTTGACCCCGCTCTTGTCATTTTATGTGGCCTACCACTTTGTGGCTGCTGTTGTTCCCAGTTGCTTCCACTTTGTCATAATACCATTAACAGGTGACCGTGGAATATTTAGTAGCAAGGACATTTCACGGAACACCTGAATCCAATGATTTGGAGGATTGGCAATATAGTGTAGCTTTAGTTTCCTGCAAAATCAGTTGGTCCCCAAATCAATGGTCCAGATATGCTATTTTAGGTTGGTTACTTTCCCTTGCAGAGTCCTATGGAGCCACTGTTCCGTGTGCTAGTAAGATGCATCTTCAAATATATAAAAAATAAAAAATATTTTGAACCCCTTAACTAATCATTAGTGAACATTAGCTAATCTCCTTTACATGTTGATCGAAAGAAAAACCTGAAAAGCCAATACATTCCCTCAATAGATTAAATGGTTTTAATTTTAGTTATCCCGTAACTGGCACTTAACGAACAACCACCATCTCAAGTGTATGGGTACCTCGTGGTTGTATTGTCACAAAGAAAAGCTGTACTACTGTCTTATTGCCAAACTGTGTATGAATGCTTCAGGCCAGACATGCATGAGCAGATGTTTAGTAAGAAAGGAAAGATTCGGCCTCAAAGGAAAACTGTACAGAAAAGAAATGTAAAGAAAATCATGCAAACAGCCATGGCTGAAAATGCTGCCTGCCTCTCAGTCTCTGGTTTAAACAATGTGAGTTGCTGATCCGGAACAAGCATGCATCCAGTGAAGTAAGAACACCTGGGCTGCATAATTGTTTCAGATCAGTGGCTCAGAAAGTATTGAAATTGCTGGATCAATATGATGGTCAGGGAACTAATATTTTAGAAGGCAGTCAGCAATGACATCCTACATGGTTCATGCCCCGATTTTCCTGACAACATTGATTTTGGACAGTACAAATGAAACAATCATGTTCAATGTAGAATTATCTGCCCCAGATACTAATTCCCATGGCTGGCAGTGATACTCGGTGCAGGCACGTTACTAGTGAAGATTCTTTGTGGATGTCAGGTGTAGGTACACGTCTGATAGTCAATCATGAAAGCACTTTACTCTTCTTAAAGCACAACAGAAAGCAGGCCAGTCAAATGCTACTACTGACAAAACCATTTGTATTGACTTATCAGATATGTGCAATAAATATTTGAAAGAATACGATGCTGATCACCAACTGTATTCAAGAGTACTGGCGACAAAGTTTTAAATTGTAAGCACTTATTAGCCGGTCACAATTACAATGTAACAGGTATATCCCCCCGACAATCCATGGTCTGGCATCTGACCTTCTGTGATCTGGCAGTGGGGGCAGAGGCTGCGGTCTGGCTGGGGGCACCTAAACTCAAGGCACCATTTAAGAGTCACAAACCAGGACACTTCGCTGCACCCAGAGATTCCGTCAGTCAGGTTACTTGTATACCACTGAAACACCATTACGCTACTTTTAAAGTTCCCACAAAACTTGGCTTACTCACTAAAGCAATGTAAAGAGCATCTATGGCTCAGTTCATGTAAGGTTTGAGTGTTTTGTATGGGGGGGGTTATTGCAGCCCGATTGCCACGTGCAGTGTTTAGAATTTTAGTTACCCTTTGTTCTCTATGGGAGCCCCCTAGGTGAGATGTCCCTGACCCATGACCCTAACCTCTTGCTATTGCAATTGTATTATCAGTACCTGTGCATAGAGGCCGTTGTAAACCCTTTTCTCTTCCATGCATTGCAGGACACAGCGGAGATCTTCATCTCAAACTGATAGGATAATACTGCCTCCTGTAGAAGTAAGATGCTAGGCACAAAAAATTGGGGAGGTTTCCCACCTCTTTGTAGACAGTGCTTTGGGGCATCCCATCATTTTGAGATCAAGATCTCCGCTGTGTCATTCCATGAACAGAAGAGAAAATGTTATCTTTTTGTACTTACCATAAAATCCTTTTCTCTGCATTCATTGAAAGACACAGCTCCCTCCCCTCTGGTGGTTGCATCTGTTTCTACCGCTTTGGGAATAACTGAGCTGCCTCTAGCAGATGTTGGGTTTGACCACCAGTCATCCCAGGGTGGTGCTTTGTTTTTTTGTGCCTAGCATTCTACTCCTGCAAATGGCAGTATAACCCCATCAGTTCGAGGTCAAGTTCTCCGCTTGTACAAAATCCACTCTCAATTGCTGCATGGTCACTTTGCTTACTGGCCTTCTAGCCACTTTTTGACTGCCCATTTGCAGACCTTTCTGCCAGGCAAGCAAGCCACATTTTCACTCTTTCCCACTGCTTTAATTTCTGCCCATTTCTTTCTGTTCAACCTTTCCAGATAATTTGTCATCTCGTTTTTGTACTATTTCAGTATCTGTTTTTAGTGTTAAAGAAGCATAGAATCTTAAGGTCTCCGGCTATGTGTCCCAACTGCCCGCTGCTCCCTATTTATTTACAATTCTCATTTATTTCTGGTTGCCATTGGTCCAATCTGGACAATGGCACTGGACAAATGGGATCCATAACCCTACAGCCCACCTGTCATTCAAGGGAATAAAGAAATTTAGACTTAAGTACTTATGAGGATTATACTAAAAGAAAATCTCAGTGTTTCTAGCTCCCTCTAAATAAATGAAGAAAAAACAGAATTATTTAATACCATCAGTGGAAATAAAATGTGTATTTTTTTTAGCTCACTTAGAATGTACAAACTTGTTTGGGGAAGATCACCCTAATCTTTAATTTGGTTGTCAGACCTACATTATGTCCTACCATGGATTGTCAGGATAGTTAGTATTTTGTCAAATGTATATAGTCCAGCTTATCATAGAAGTGGTATGTCACATGAACAAAGCTGACCATGATATATAGAGAAATGTCTGTTACGTTCTTGTGCCAAACCTTAATAAATGTTTACTCAACGATTCTTATTGGTGAATTCTTATTGATGTCTTATGTCTTTATATTGGTTCTCCAATGTAAAGGACCAGCCCACACAAAACTGGATCATTAAGATATTGAGGGAATATATATGTATTTGGACTCCCAACAATTGCAGCTTCATTTATAAAAGAAATCCATTCACATGGCATCTGGGCAAAACTTTAAGAAATGAAACCCTAATATTCCCTGCCATAAATTCCACACAGCATCTAATCTGAGTCCTGCTATAGCAGGAAAGTTGCCATTCTTTCTGTTGCATTTTGCATAAGAGAGTGAGGCCCCCATGTAACTGCCATGACAGTCATCCAACACTAGTGGCCTAAAGTGGAAGTGTTCCATTTAAAAAAAAAAAACTGCCAACAGTCAGACAAAATGACGCTAAACTCGGGAGTTAAATCTTAAAACGTACCTTAGCTATTAATGAAAACGTAGGTTGTATATCACTGGGCTGTAGATCCTCAAATCATCTCTGAATTGGTGCTGACCCTGTCCTTCCTTCTGGAGGGGGGAGACTTTTGTTCCCCATGGTCCCTGTGTGTGTTGTAATGTAGCCACCACTCCAAGCTCACTCCTGTGATGGAATACAATCTTAATACAAAATTAGTAAATTAGGAGAGAGATTGAGAATCTTTTTTCAAAGTACACCAATTTCAAAAAAGTTGGGACACTGTAAAATCTATATAAAAACAGAACGCAATGGTTTGCAAATCTCAAACCCAAAGTTTAGTCACAATAGGAAATAGAAAACATATCAATAGTTTAAACTGAGAAAATGAACCATTTAAAGATTTAAATAAGGTCATTTTGAAATCAATTGCAGCAACATATCTCAAAAAAGTTGCGACAGGGCCGTGTTTACCACGGTATAGCATCCCCTCTTCTTTTAACAACACTCTGTAAACATCTGGGAACTGCAGAGACCAGTTGCTGGAGTTTTGGGAGGGGAATGTTTCCCATTCTTACCTGTTGTAGGATTCTAACTGCTCAACAGTCCTAGGTTTATGAGATTGACAAATCGTTGCAGTGTAATTGTAAATAACTCTACAATTTCAGTGTCATTCTCAGCTGAAAAAATATATACTAATGCAGTGGTTCTCAACTGGTGGGTTGCAACCCTCTGTTGAGTGGGTTGCTGCGTGCCTTCTGCTGTGCTGGGTGAGAGGCTCCTCAGCCACCTCCTAGTGCAGCAGTGTCAGTTGTCCCACTGCGCTGCCAGATGTCGCTGCAGCAGCCGCCCCCGGGGGAGGAGCAGAGAAAGGGGGCGCGGGAGGAAAAGTTTTTGCAGTCAAACTGCATTGAGTGGCACATGGATGTGAGTGCCGATACCGGGAGGGATCCTTTCGGGGTGGACCTACCGCTGATGCAGTAGGGGAGGGGAGAGCCGAGCAGGTGCTGGGAAAAACGGAACAGAGCTGGATGGTGGGGCTGTCAGTGGCTCCCCAGCAGATCGCTGTGCAGATTCTGGGATCGGACTGTCAGTGGAGAGCAACCAGGTGCAATCACTGCCGATCTCCATTGCCAGTTCTTCTGATGCTGGGGCATGTTGTGGGCAGTGCTGGACGAGCTCGGCATCCAAGTGCTTGTCTTCGGGATCTTTGTGTAAGTAACCTCCACTTGTATTGCATCTGTCTAAGCTCTGTATGCAAGAAATGTATCCCGAAGTTATCTATGTGCATCAGAGTTATCTCAGGTCTTATGCGAGATCTGTGAGTGGTCATACAAGTGCCAATATTTCATAAGATACAGACAAAAAGATCAGGAGCGCAACTACCAAACGTGATGTGAGTGGATTTGGTTTGGCGACGGGCCCAGTGGATCTATGTAATAAGGATTGTTGATGGATCTTTGTATGTGGAATCTGGGTGTCTATGGCAATGTTACAGCAAAAAGGACTTACGGTTAGAAGCTCCCGCGTTGTCTGTGCGACTCCCTCCTTGGACAGATCCTGGGTCGAAGAGCCCCGGTGGTGTCCACTGGAGACACTCGACATTCCTAGACTCCTGTGACCAACACTGACACACAGCGCACGGCGTTCTTCAGCCACGTGTAGCTCCTCCCCCTTTTTTTCTCCGTTCCTGACCGACGCGGCTCGGCCAGCCGAGAACGTGGGCGGCCATACGGATGCACACCCTCACTGGATCAGCCTCTCACATCACCGGGGACACCACCGGGGCTCTTCGACCCAGGATCTGTCCAAGGAGGGAGTCGCACAGACAACGCGGGAGCTTCTAACCGTAAGTCCTTTTTGCTGTAACATTGCCATAGACACCCAGATTCCACATACAAAGATCCATCAACAATCCTTATTACATAGATCCACTGGGCCCGTCGCCAAACCAAATCCACTCACATCACGTTTGGTAGTTGCGCTCCTGATCTTTTTGTCTGTATTTGTGAATAGACAGGGTCCTCTCCCTGTAGCGAGGAGCTTTGCACACCTACACACAACAGCCACCTAATTGAAGTTTGCCTACCCCATAGGAGTGCGCTTTATCCTTTTTGTGTTTCCTAATATTTCATAAGAGTCAACTTTTCAGTAAACAGGGGAAACAACCAAAAGCGGACAACGAAAAGGCTGTGCGTAAAGGGGTGAGACATCTTCTGTCTGCCGCATACAATGCTGTTTTAACATCTCTATCTGGGCAGGTTAATAACACCTCCTAGACTCCAATTATGCAAATGCAATCAACACCTGGCTATGACTAACAGATTATGTGGATTGGAGCAACATTCACCATATTTATTCACAGAGAATGCTTTGTACAAGTCATTCTGAATTGAGAAGGCTGGTTGGATGACCAGTGAAACGTCTTCAAGAAAAATACAGCAAGTCCAGTCGCCTTGACTAATTTTTTACAGATATCCAGGGAAATAGTTTCAGAAGTAGAGATCAGCAATGGCCGCCTCCATACTTCCTCATCAGAAGTCTCTTAACCAAACAAAAGTCTCATGACAAACATACAACTGACGACAAGAAGCACACACACATGTATAGTATTCACACTGCAAATTTATTACTAAACTGTGCATCTTCCTTCACAAGGGAAAGCAGCCAGTGGGAGTTCTTTCTCACAAACATAACTTAAAACTGGAATTCTATTTACATCAAATACACAACTGGAATTACAATAATATAAAACGCTAACAGCATGCAAAGACGACACACCACAGTGACCATATACAAGGAAAAGGTGAAAGTATTAAACATACAATGTATGTATAGACAGTGTCTCCAGCTTCCAAGACTTCCTTTATAATGCAATGTGTGATTTAACCCAAACAGAGCGAGACTTCTTCTATCAGCTTTGTATTTTTTTGCATCCCCATAAAAGGGAGATTTTCTCTTGTTCTTCCTGTCCCTGAGATACCTGTCAAGTTTTTATTGCTGTCTGTGGCCCTGATACTTCCTGTCACTTCCTATTACGGTGACAGTGTTGTCACTGGAACAGGAAGACACAAACAATAACAGTAACACTGTCAGAAGTTCTAAGCCTTCCTCACGCTACTGAAATATGTTTTGTCTAGACAGATTTCCCATCACCTGTCAGGAAATCTTCCCAGTGGGGACATGTTTCCAGTAGTTACCCCCTCTGTGACGGAAGGTGTAACTACTGGAAACACCACAAAGTCCAGTAATAAAAGTAATAAATTGACACTATACATCAATAAACATACAAACATTAAACAAAAGCAATCTTCAGTGCCATCATCATACAAACCACTGTGAGGAACAAAAAACAAAACAAACCCAAAAACATTCTTCACAGTTGAGTTACAGCAAAAGAATTTCTTTTTTATTAGAACTATATTGACCAAACTATAGACACAGGATTCAACATTTTTTTGACCAGATATCCGAATATGCTTTTCATGCAGGGACGTTGGTTGATGAGAAAGGACCGCTCTCGCAGAAGTCAGTCAACTACAAAAAAATAAAAAATATCGTAAATAGCATATACAAGCATTTTAGGAAAAGCAATCCCCCCGGCCCCACTTCCACTGATCGATCAGGCACTCCTATTTAAAAGGGACAATCCACTCCAAACTGAACTCCAGCCTGACCTTCAGCTTTGTTCTTCTCCTATACTGAAAAAGCTTATTGAATTTCAGTTCTTATATGGAGAATCAGCATCACATGTGGCCATTGCCTAGGGCGGTGTACATACTAGTAAAAATGCCCATTCCTCCAGACTGACAACCACCCATCAAGCCATTCCGATATTTACATAACTCCTACCAAAAGCCAGCTCACTGAGTAAGGAGGCAGGGTAGTGTGATCTTTCAGAAAACCATGTACAGCACCCTGCCAACCCCTCCCACCAGCCATGATTAGCCTGCATTCAAAGAAAAGAACAGAGACCCAGTGAGCGCATCACTGGGTCCAAAACAGGGTATGTAATAAAAACTGAAAAGGGGTTATTTATAAATGTCATTAGCATGCTGATGAAAAGGGGAAGGGGACATTTTCAGGAGATGTCAACAGCCTTTATATTACCCCCACACCCCACCTACCTCCACAAACCTAATAAAAGAATACTTACCTTTTAGCAGCTTCATACTCCCTCCGGGGCTACTGAAGTGGTTTTTATCTGGGAGAGAGCCGAGTTAGGAGAGCAGGATGTATGTGCAGGCAGAATTACGGACTGACTGCTTAAAGCCCATTTCCACCATTGCGGAGGTAGTTTTAAAAATACATGCCAGCAATGCACACCAGGTGTATATGAAGCAGGCATATGCAGTTGCTGTATATGAACACAAACTTATTTTTGCCCTCTTCATCTCCTCATGGCTCCTTTTGCAATGGCCGCCTCTGTGCTCTGCGATCAGTCTGTGTAAATTACAGGCTGCTGTACATAGTGAGAGTTACAATGTATTTATTACACAATCCTGCTGCACTCCTTACTGGATATTCCAATCAGCACAGATGTCCGATATGACTGCATATGGCGCCGCCTGCTTGTAGCAAGACTTATTAGGGATGTCACCAGCACACCGTAGTAGTATGAAGCAAATGTAGGTTTATTGGCGCATGTAGCCATAACATCCAGCGCAGACTCCTCGGGTGTCCCATGGTGTCTGCCCGACGTGCACGCTCCCGGTTGTGTACATTCCCCTCCGCTGTGTCTCCCCTCCTCTTCCTGCTGAAGATCTCTACTGCGCATGCCCCATCATCCTGTTGGGCCACTGGAGAAGCTGCAGATCTTCAGACGGGAGCGAGCGGCGGAGACACAGCTAAGTTTTGACCTTTTTGGTAACTTATTTTAAATGTTTTTGCATATATCTACTGCTTGCTAGCCAAAGATATAAGAAAAAACTGTGTTTAATTCTACTTTAATCCTAATCACCGCACCTAAAAACCCACACACACAGGCGCAGAAAGCATTCCCCACACAAGGCCGGCAAAACGAAAGAGCTTTTGGATGTCCCCTTCTTCCTGGGTGGCAATGGTCACAAAGCACAAATAGGGGGGCAAATCTCCCCAGTGGAAACACAGAAGGCAATAAACACTTGACAGGGGATCTAATCCTACTCCCTACTCTATCCAAAACAAATAAATGCCCTTTCATACACTTTAATAAAAAAGGGTTAAAGATTTCTCCTTGTTCCTTCTTGCTGCCTTAGTTTACATCCCCCATAACCCTGGTCTCAGACAATTCTTGACCCCAGAGCTTCCTTTTTGTGCTGTAATCATTTTGCTCTGGGGCTTCATCACATATAGAAAGGACCAAATAATCAGGACAGACAGGATAACATCAAAGGGCATCCACAGCAATGCATCGTATAGAAGCCCTGACACACTGCATATTACAAAGCTGTTTATTCGCAGATCTTGTGTTATAGAAAGAGCTGAAAATCCCTTTGAACATTACGCAGAAGTGACTTCCGTTATTACATTTAATAGCAAGAAAAGGAAAAACCCAAGAAATGCTTTCTACAGTGTGAGACACAGACTCTGCCACATGGATACAGACACATTAGATTGACCAAACAAGTCCCTGTATGGAATATTCTTGAAAGACAAGAGCAATACGAGACGGCTCTCAGCAATTCTATATTGTAGAGAGCGAGGATATCAGATCTGCTGCCAGTATGCGATATACTGCTACAGAGGAAGGAGTGTACAGTAACCAACCTGAAGAAAATAGAGTCACTTGTGAAATACTCAGGACTGAACACAGCAATGAGCAAGGACTGTGGAGGATGAAGTGTCTAAACTAGGGATGCACTGATACTTCGAGTACCAGTGCAGATACCAGGCATTTTCATGAGAACTAACAGGGTTGCAGCGGTTACAGCTGGGGCCTGGCTCTGGCGCTCCACCACTGTCTTAAAATCATTAGTCTGTATTGTTTTAGAAAAACTGTCACATGACAATAAACAAAAATGTATCAGTACTCGTACTTGTAAGTACTCGGCAAGTATCAGTACTCATACTCGCAAAAATGGTATCGCTGCATCCCTTATATATATTTATAAAACCAAAATCATACATTAAAACAGAGATGTACAAATCCCAGGAGCTCCGTGTGCTCCTTACAAATGACAGCGGCCCCCTAACTTTTGAATTTTTCTCTAGTCTAGTCTTGTAGCTGGAAAAGTATTTGTACTTGTACCGAGTACGGTACTTGGTATCGGTGCATCCCTAGTCTAAACCATTATAAGCTGGTGAGTCACGTTTTTATAGATAGCTTAAAAACCTTTTGACTTTAATATCACTTTAGTAATTTCAAATGCTGAAGAAATTAGTTACAATGAATGCTGCTCCCTGATGTGTAAACGATTTAGAATCAGCTGGTCCCCTGAGCACTGGTCCTGATATCCTGTTTCAGGGTGGTTCCTTTCCCTCACAGGGTCTTATGGAGCCACCCTTGTGTGCTAGTAAGCTGTGTGCGTCTCCACAAACAACACAGGGGGTTTTCACGTAGGAGCAGAAGGATCCAGCCGTAGCTCTGGCTGATCTTTCATCTCTCTCCGGCCACCGGAGCCCTTCGGGTTCAGTGGACCTGAAGGGCTGCTGTACAGGCTGTTCAAAAATCTTTATTTTTAAAATGTAATATTTATTTTAAAAAAAAAAGAAGTTTTCAATTTTTTTTTCTTTGAACTCTTTTTATTGATTTGCTAGTCTGCTCAGTGCCATGGAGGTACCGAGCAGAATAGCTGAGCCGAATGCTGCTCGGAGGCATTCGGCTATTCACTCACTGACGTTTGGCCCCTATGTGAATAGGGGCGAACGGCAGCAAATGAGCTGCCAGAGCTTTGGCTCAACCGATCCAGATGTTGGATCGGCTGAGTCGAAGTCCTTCTGCACTTCGAAGTGCAGCCGATGTACGACTGAAATCAGCCGCACAAGCCAGAAGTGAATAGCGAAACGTTGTTTGGCTCACTTCCGCTGGGTTATTCCTTCGGCAGCTTTGTGAATAATCCCCACAGACACAGCAAGCCAAGCCAGTTCCCTGCGCCTCCCGCCTTCTCCAAGCTAGTAGATGGACAGCTGCTGCAGACTGCTCTGTCCCTTCTAATCTTGTAATGAACAGGAAGTTCAGGGGAGCTGAGCCGAGAGAGTTGGAGCTACTCAGAAACATGACTAAGTTCTTGGGCAAAAATGTAAAGAAATTCTTTATTAATAGACATGTTTGATTTGTATGAATTATTGTAAGAATGTTTGAGGGATTAAACTCCTTTTTACTAATGTAGTATTAAATCTCCCCAATTCCAGTGCAGGAGTGTTGAGTATTTCCCAAATATTTACAGCTTTTAGCAACCAATCAGGATCCCTTTTCTAAGGATTTGACTATAATGAAGGGCCTCATATAAACCATTTTAAAGAGCTAAACAACATTAGCTTTTATCCTTAAATCAGCCAACTATTCAACAACTGGCAACCACCTAATCGGATTCTAAAGAGTTCCAGCTTTGTTAAAAAGAAACAACTTGGAACACAACCATATAACTTCTATTACAAATACCCAACATACGCATGATTTTTTAACGTATAGCTAAAAAATACAATTTTCCCTTTTCAATTAGCTACCGCTGTTGCTAAAACTGCCAAAAGTAATTTCCTTGCATTATAGCAACCTTATTTTTCCTCTGATCAATAAGAGGTTAAAAGGAGAATTATGGGGAGAGTGAAATACACTTATCCCCATAGTTAGAGCCGAAGTGTGACACTGAAGCCGAGACATGTTGGCGCTATCGATCGAGAACAGAGCCATCACATACTGCTGATTGCTCAGTTCCCGATCATCTCCCTGCAGAGGGAGGTAACTGTCAGTCACTGCTCCCCAGGTTTTCCCCCCTTTTTTAACCTCCAGCACTCATTGGAGGGACAGAGATGAGGGGGCAAGCACAGCTGGCTCTGGCTCTAGAGAGGCAGGGTGGATCCTGACAATTATGTTGGCATCGTTCCTGGCTGCAGCGTGACTCTGGCCGGTAGCCATGTAAAGGGCAGTAGTCCACTATTTGCTGAGTTTTTGTCATTAAATGTCCTTCTGTGACCCTAAAGAGAACTACAGGCAAAAAAAAGGTTGGGCCAAAGTTCTATTTTAATTTGCCTGCACAGGATATGCGGCCTGAGCCTTCTGCAACATTTCTCCCATTTACATCTGTTACTCTCCATGTACACGTTGCTGCTCATTACGCATTATTATGAATCTGTTATTTTTAGTACAGTTCTTAATCTCATTCCTGATTCCCAGATAGGGAATACAGAAACAAAGATTAGAATTTCCTTTGATTTACTTTACTTGGGAATTATGAGAATCTGGAGGAGGGCTGAAGAGCTGTAAAGAAAAATGTTCATTTAAATCCCCATTCTTCATGAGGGATATTCATTAGTGGATCTGACGAATCTGTTCATGTTCTCAGATCAATATCACTTTCTACCCATAGTATCTGAAGGTGTGGGCTTCCATACTAACAGTAATACCACAGTACAGTAATTACTAATCCAGGGAAAGATTAAAAAAAAAATGCAAAAAGAGCCACACAGACAACGATAACTCCGCTTCTGGTCTCATATTTTGAGTTGTTTAGCATTAGAAGAGCATGACCCAACATCACATCCTCTGGGTTCCCAAAGAACCAAAACACGGGGAGCCCACAATAAGTTTTCATGCCAAGTTACCAAAGGAAGTTTACAAGATTCAAAAAAGTAATAGAAAAAACGAAACATTCCCCAATCTCCATTCCCAGCACACAATGAAGGCATCAGAAGTTTATTTGTACCCCTGAGGTCCGCATAAAGAGGACCTGTCCCCCTGTATACACCGTTACTAGAGGTGCACCGAAATGGAAATTTTAAAACCGAAATAAAAAAAAATGTCAGGCCGAAACCGAAAGCGAAAATGTTTTTTATTTACATTTTTTAAATATTTTATTTGTATTATAAACTTAATTTTCTTATATTTATGAATTCATTTTTTATTAGATATTTTTTACTTTACTTTTAGGAGCTTTGGGGAAATATTAGGGATCTAAACTGACCGCTGATATTTCCCTTTTAAAATAGAAAAAGAGATTGAGAACACAAAGTCCTCAATCTCTTTTTCTGTATCCCGTTATCAATAAACAGGAATCCTCTATGAGTGTTCCTGTTCATTGATAACATGAGGACAGAGTGTGTTTACTATAACTACAACTATGAATGAACAGGACGTGATGTAGATCACTTCCATTCATTCATAATTGAGGATATAGTACACATACCATGTCCTCAATTATGTACACACACTCAGCGATCGCTGAGTGTTTGTACCGCTCTCCTCTCTGACAGCCGTCACAGGAGGCTGAGCGAGCGGTGTAGGGAGGAGAGCTCAGCCTCCTTTGACAGCGCGGCCTGTCTCCGCCCACACACCGCTCTGCCAGACTGTGATAAGTGGCTGAGTGGTGTGGGAGGAGACGCCGGCCGCTCACAGTGCTCTCCTCCCGCAGCGCTCGGCCGGCTTTCACTTTATCTCCTCCCCACTGGGACACAGAGCAGCGCCCAGCGGGGAGGAAAGAAAGCAGGGATGCGCTGATGTATCGGCAGGAAAATTGCACTTTTGGCACTATGCCAAAAGTGCCATTTTTGGCCGATATATCGGCGCATCCCTAACTGTTACCAGAGGCTTCTTAGCCCCCCAGTGATGACACAAAACGTTATACAATTTAAAAGAAGAAGAAAAAAAAAAAAAAAAGTTACAAAATATAAAAAAATATTTAATTAAAAAAAAGCCACACAGCTTCACACACACACACACACCCCTACTATAGCTCCTATAACAGATGTCACCGCACGTTCAAGATTGAGGCGTTCATTTAATATAAAAAAAGTTTTTTTTATCCAGGTCACTTGTTTACAGTTATGGAAACCTGCAAATTACATTTTTCACAAAAAGCACAAATGTTAGATGTATACATATTTGTTAGGCCTCATTTAGATTTCCTATGAATGTTTCAGATTAGGCTTTATCTGTCTGTATCAATACGGTCTTAATTTATTTATTTATTTATAATGATTGCAAAACTTGGGACCTACAAACTCAGTGGTAGCAGCTTTTCCTTCCCTAGGTCCTATGTTTATAGAAAATATATGGTGCAAGGAGCCTTTGGTGTCTGTGTATGTGTAAAAATAGCAAAATTATCCTAGCCATCGAAGATACAAAATGCGAGACAGCAACAGGGTTAACACTGGGTTCACACCTAGGCGTATTGAATATGCGCGTTTGTCGCACGGTTCGCGACGCGCGTTTTTACCACGTTTCGCGGTAAAAAACGCGTGACAAACACGCGTTTCCGTGGGCTAGTTGGCTGTATCCCAATGGAAACGCGAGACCAAAACGCCCCAAAGAAGAACATGTACTTCTTTGGCCGTAGGCCGTTTTGTATCGCGTTCGGACGGGCGGAAATACGGCAAGGTGTGAACCAGACCCATTGAATACAATGGGATTTAGATGTTTGAGCGTTTTGTAGAGCATTCGTCGAGCGTTGAACGCGCTACAAAACGTTCAGGTGTGAACCAGGCCTAAAGGAAGAAGCAAAACCAGGAGGTACGTTTGTATAGGAGTCGCTGAGCTGTAAAACTATTAATGCTGTTTAAGTTCAGATGAGATCTGAAAGCAGAATTGCATCTCAATAACTCCTGAAGCCATGTTAGTATACGTTGCCAGTAACGGCAGAAAGACTTCCTTGCCTTCCCTGCAGTGTGTGTGGAAGGACAGGTAAGACAAGGATGATTAAAACAAAGCTAGAAATAAAACATAGGGACATACAGAGTGCAGCTGCACTCAATGTGACAATGTCAATGGTATTCTGGTTTTATATAACTCCGGGCTTCTGTCATTTTTACATGTTAGGTTTTGGTACTCAGTAAATCTCTATAGAAGAACAGAAAGCTGTATAGTTGGGTCTTTACTGCTTTATTTATTACACTTTGGTGCCATCTGCTGTTCAATCAAAGAAATAGCTGTATTGTAATTTAATGCAGAACTATGGCTAAATCTTTTTTGGCTTTAGTTCTCTTTTGGCTCACAGGAGGACATTTACTAATGTCCTCCTGTGACTCAAAACTCAGCATATAGTGGGCTATTACCTGCTATATGCTGACAGTGCAGAGCTGCACTGCAGCCAAGAAAGATCCTGACAATGTCGGGATCCATCCCCCTGCCCGATTGACAGCTGGCTCTGCCTCTCTAGTCAGAACCAGCTGTGTCCTCCCCATCCTCTGCCTGTCCCTCCAATCAGCACTGGAGGCTCAGAGAGGGGAGGGGGAAATGCCTGCAGGGAGTGATGACCGACAGTCACCAGTCTCTAAAGTGAGAAGGTTGTGAACTGAGTGATGTGATGAACAGCGGTATGTGTTCGCTTAGTTCCTGATCTACACTCCCAGATGGGAGAAAGAGCTGGGTGCCGTAGCAATGTAAATCCCATGTGTATAGGTGGCAGTTTTGCTGTTAATGGGGGTCCAGTGTCCAAAGAAAGAAGATGCTGCACTGGAAAAAGATACCAGGAAAAAAATGGCAGTGTTGGTCACATGGTCATCAGGGGGAGTGCGGACATTTAAAACGCTGGAGGAGATGAACCTGCCAAATTGTGCATGAACGCTGTGTATATTTGCACAATATGGCAAGTGCTTTGGGGGCACAAAGTGTGTTCTTCTTTAGGCTCTGTTGTATTGTATATTGTGTATTAAAGAAAACTTGTATCATGATTGCATTCTATGGCTTCCAAACCTTCTGAGTCACTAACCCAGATCAAGAATGCAGATCAGGAGTACTTCAGTATGCTTGTTCTGGGTCAGTGACTCAAAGTACTATAAATTGCATAATTAGAACAATCAGGCAAGTTGAATTGTCTGCCACGGTTTACCACCTTCTGAAAATGCTATTTACCTGGTTAGCCTTACGGTGTACTCGTGCCCAGACTATGGACGCATTTAAGCTTTAAAACAAGCCACCCCTGACCTCTGTAGGTGCTTGCAAAGTTTATTCTTAAAGATCCTTTAGCAATCACAAAAATAAGACTCTAGGTTGGGTTTCATTTGGTTTTGGCTTGGCAAATCCTCCTGTTTTTTTTACATTAGAGGGCAAGCAGGTTGTCTAGATCTGCACTCAATAGAAAAAAAAGGTTTAGATTTTAGTGGCTGTGTTGTGAAATTTGAATATGAAAGGGTCAGTAAAACGCCAAAAAATGTATGCAGTAAAGGCGTCCTATAAAAAAATGACTCATTTTTTGTGTTGTGTATTTTATATAAAATTGTTGTAATGAAAATGAAATACCTGGTGATGTTGCCGGTTAGTTGTACGTCCTTTTCCCAGTGGCAACACTCTGCAGGCTGATCTAACCTCAGCTGTGTTGCCACCAGTGTGCACATGCTTTTATTCTCTCTATCGGCATGCTCTTTTTTTTAATGTATCTGCAGCTGCTAACATCACAGGCAGAAGTGCCTGACAGGGTGGTCCTATATATAATGGATTGACAACTGATGGAGGCTTGAGGGTGAGACAGAACCTGTTAATCTGGATACACTCTGCCTCCAGCAGTGTAAAGATCATCAAGAAAATGTTGCACATCATACCCATTGTTCTCAAAAGTTACAAAGCAAGCCTGGGGTCTAGACTTCTTCTGGTGGGACAGATGAGGACTCTTACTCCAGTGAAATCCTTGTGTCCAAGGCCGAGACATCCCTCGAAAGGTATGCACAACAATCACTTTTTGGATAGGGGAAAGGGACTAAGGGGGGCCACACACTGGTCAAATTTCCTGCTGGCTCAGCCAAAATTGACTGGTGTATGATGAGCTCAACTCTAGGAGTAGCCTGCAACTCCTCAGGGGCAATGTCATTCATTAAGGATTTTCTGCGACTCAGCATCAGACAAAGCCTCTATGGCAGATAGCTCAGAGGTTACAAGGGTTGAAGGCAGGTCAGAAAATACTGCTGCAGTAGAAGGCGTGAAAGTACGCTAAAGTACTCTGCAGGTTACAGTCAGCAATTAAGGTTGCAATTTGGCCCATTAAATCGCATAACTGGGGTGAAATCCTCCCGGGATAAAACTGTGGAAGGGCCTGACGGAGCGAAGGAATGTGTTATCGCATGCTGAATGGCAGGAAAAAAAGCGTAGGGAAAAGGCTCTAGCGGAAAAACTGAATCCGAACTCTGTTTACAGCCTGCTGTTGGCTTTACAATAGAAGAAATTCTGGCGGCTCAGCTGCTGCCAGAATCGCTTCTATGGGCCGGTAAAGTGCCCACCCTACACGCCGCTGTGTTTCCCAAGCTCCGCTGCAGGGATGCTGGGGATGAGAGCTGCAAACTTACTTCACTGATCTCCTCCCGCTCCATGGAACCGAGAGTGACGCAAATCACTTCCGACCCCGCAGCTGTCATTGCTCGGCTCCTGAAGCCCAGCAATAACCTAATGAAGTGCGATCTAAAGTGGAAAGGTGATACCAGGGGTGACACCCCCAGTGTCACCTTAAAGAGCACCTGTCACCACCAATATGCCTTGTATAAGCCCCCCTCCCCCCATGTGATAGCAATTAAAGTAGGAAAAAAAACTGTTTAGAAAAATAGTATAGAATAAAATAAATGTAAAAATAATTGTAAAAAATGTTTTAAAGTCCCACACCCCCGCAAGCATTCCTGTGTCGAGTGCGTCTACG
Source organism: Nanorana parkeri (assembly GCF_000935625.1). Classification (NCBI taxonomy): domain Eukaryota; kingdom Metazoa; phylum Chordata; class Amphibia; order Anura; family Dicroglossidae; genus Nanorana; species Nanorana parkeri. Next base: position 1,236,304 of record NW_017306311.1, on the reverse strand, counting down.
TACAAAAACGTCTATGGCGCTACACGTTGGGTATAGCCGCACATGCCAGAGTGAAAGCAACAATTCTAGGGCCAATACTTGCATGCATCTCTAAACTGATGCCCTGTAGGTGCTTTTAAAATGTCTATGGACTTTTTGGGGTACTGAATTTTGTTGCCGCTTCATGGACGCACGTAATTTTTAACCTGGGCACGTTGGGTATCTATTTACTTGTTGTAACCTCATCTTTTATATCCTCCCCTCCCCCCCCCCCCCCCCACCCCAAAAAAAGGGGTATTTTGTTTTGGGGCACTAAAATTTACTTAAGTGCATTTTTCACTAAAGCTTTGATAAAGGGATACGCTAATACTGTGCAACAAACACATTTACGACTGCCACTATTTCATTTTACAGGGTGTTGGCTTTCAGAAAATATATAATGTTTTGTGGGGGGTTCAAGACTAAAATGTGGATTATATCAGGTGTGCAAAAAAACATAAAAAAAAAGCCTTGGCAGCGAAAGGGTCCTTATGGGGTTAAAACCAGAGAGAGTCAAAACTGCAATCACACATTTTAAACTTGGATATGAAAAATTTAAACTTTGTCTACTAAACAACAGGGAAGCACAGGAACACTTACTGGATGTTCAAGGACAATTGGGTGGTCCGGCAAATATTTTGGCTTCTGTCTGGACACAGACAAGCTCGAGAGCTGAAGGAGGAAATCTCTGCTGTAGGTAATCCTGTCTGTAGATAAACACATTGGTCAGCTAGCTAAGCATATGATGTCTATTTAGATCTTCTACAAGGATACTTTATTTGATAGAAGGGAAGCCAATCAGGCCCTGAAGAGGAACACATTTTAAAAGAGACCAGTCACAGCAAAAAGTAGTCCAAGTAGAAAAACAAACAAAAGAACAGAGAGAGGGCTCTACAGCTTAAAAGGGTCTTATAACAGAAGCCGGCATCTACTGAGGCCCGAATGTCCACCTGGCAAAAATTAAGAAACGTTTGAACCAAAGACGAGGTGGTAGCCTTGCAAATCTGAGAAAGTGAAGCCCAAGGGCCGGTGCACACCTCACCGTGTGGCAATCCTGCACGATTCCGTGCGGTCAGGAGTTGCCAAGGTGTGAACCGATCACGCTTTGGGTGGCATTTTCTAATGGCACCCCAGTCGCGCCGGGCGGATCGCGTGGTTTCCCGCTGCGATTCCACCTGTGCGCCGTGTAACCCAAAACAAAAATGGTACATGTACCTTTTTTCTGCGATTGCCGCACGGATGTCACCACATTGAAATCAATGGGGCCGCGAGGCAATCGCTGCCTGCATTGTGCAGGACCGCGCGATCCTGGATCGCAGAGGTCCGCACCGGGCCTGATGCTGAAAAACCTATGAAGCACTAGCAAATCTAGTGGAATGTGCTTTGACTGAAAAAGGGTAAAAAAAACTTGCCGATAAGGTCATAAGCTTGAATAATAAGTTGACCAATCCACCTAGTGATACTCTAATGACAAGCCAGCTGGCCCCTGCGGTGGCGTTCAGAAAGGACAAACTTCTCTTTAAAAGGACATAGGGATGGCAAGACAATGTCCTGGTTAAGGTGGAAGGAAGAAGCTAACTTGGGAAGGAAAAAAAGTCCCAGGCCTCAAAACAACTCGCGCTTGTGTAACACAAGAAATGGTTCTTTACAGGTCAAGGCCGGCAATTCAGAAACTCACCATGCAGATGCGATTGTGATAAGAATGCAACCAGAGGCTCAAAAGGCAGTCTCTGAAGGACTGGCAGGACTAGGTTGAGATCCCACAGAGTCACTCGAAGGGGGGGGGGATACAGCACATCAGTCGATTGGCAACCTGTATGAAGGCTTGTGGTCTTCAAAAGAAAAGAAAAGAAAAAAAAAGCACTAAAGGTGGAGATTTGACCCCCGATAGTATTCAAGGCCAAATGCTAAACCAGGCCAGACTGGACAAAAGACAGGATACATTCCATAGAGTATTTCTGTGAAAACAGCATTTCCTTGCTTCTCAACAGGCTATGTATGTTTTCCAAGTAAGATGGTGGAACTTGTGAGAAATCAACTTTCCAGCCTTCAAAAGTGTAGGGATGAGTGAATCAGAGAGGCTCCTGTCTCTCAGGATTGGGGCTTCAACAGCCAAGCCATTAAACCAGGACTTAGAAGCAGGATGGTAGACTGGTCCTTCGGACAGAAGATCTGGAGGAGCCTACAGGGAGTCTCCCAAAAGCTTGACTATGTCTGAGTACCACATGATCCTGGTCCAGTTTGGTGCAAACAGAATCATCGGAATCTCTGGTCTTGGCAACAAACTTGTCCAGTTTGTTTTTGAACCTGGAAGCTAAGAGGTCCACAACAGGTGTACCCCATCTTACACAGAGAGCTTGAAATACCTCCGGATGAGACCACTCTGAAATCCAGATGTGGACTACTGGGGAAGTATTTCTGCCAGGTCATACAGCAGAACAAAGATCCAGGTTTTTACTTGGACCCAAAAGGATTGAGGAAAACAAAATAACCTTGTACAGCACCCTTTGGCTAACTCAGTGCATTGCACCACATGCCTAGATGAGTGCTTTATGCAGATTCCAGTGCCCAGAGGGCCACATTACAGGTCGGTCCTACATATTCTTAGTGACTGGGTCCTTGTACCATCCACCAGGACAAAGTGGAGGAGTATCCTATTTGGATATTAGCTGCAAAAAAAAGAGCCTCAATGGCTCTGCAGCTGCAGAAGAATCTAGCCAGTAGAAAAAAAGAATCTTGAGAAAGGAAAAAAAAAAAAAGGAAAAATAAATAAATTTCCATCTCTCGGAGCAGATAGATTTCTGTTCTTCTAGGGACACTAGAAAAAACTGAGGCATGCTGGAAGTGGGAGGGGTTATATTGGGCTGTCCTTACTGCTCTTGTTAACCAGTGTCCAATCTCCTAAAAGCAGTAACATAACCCAAGTTTCCAGAATACTTCTCCTGTGTTCCATGATGTATAATTAAGAAAAAAATATTTAATTCAGAAGCTAGAGCTTCCTTTGGTATATAGTTGGCACTGCGCAGGTATATTGTACACTTGCTCTGAGTTTAGCTTTAAATAAGAAGCAAAAGAATGACATCCCAGGACAGATACACCAGACATTTTCGATACAGTAACAGAACAATCATTTACCTTCTTTGATTATGGTTTGTGCTTTTTGTGGAGATGCAGGGGATTTGGGAATCACAGGATCCTTCAGCATACCATTCACCTGGCCAATAGAGCACCACTAGTACAGAAAAGACATGTATTGAATCAAACTGATTATAAAATAAGTTGGCAACAAAAAATTAAAGTATTTAACATGTTTTTTGAAAAAAAAAAAAAGGTTTCTTAACTTGAAATGGACCTTTCAATGTGCTAGGAAATTCAACTCCCAAGCACAGCCCCCTCCCTTCCTGTACATCATAACTCTCTCCTCTTCTAGGAGGGTCTAATTATTTGTTGTGCTGGCCAAGCTCCTCTGCCCCTCCCCCTCATAAGCTTTTATGTAGCAGACAGTGGAGGAGGGAAGGGGAATACTATAGCGTGCCACTAGTGACAGCTCCGAGTCTGCTGACGTCACATCTATAATGGTGGTGCCCAGCTGCAGTTTTGGGGCTTTAGATGTCTAAACAAGAGAGGCTTTAACAGGTAAATAACATGCATCAAATTTGCATATGCGCTTATGGAAATATTATTATCGGTGTTGTCTGGGGACAGGGCCTCTTTAAGAAAGAAAACAAAATCATATTTACAAATTCATGTTGCCAAGCAGGAGCTGCGAATGCAAGTTGGTGTGAGGGGCACTGCCAGCGAGGCGGGATTTGGGTGTTGGTGAGATAGCCACACAGGGATGTATGGGATGGGAGTTGGGTGAGGTAGTCAGGGAATAATGCATGTCACTGGTGATGAACAGTAAAAAGGAAAACCTGCTAGAGTGATACATGTGCCAGTGTTTCCTTTTCCTGGATTTCATTTAACATTTACACAACCACAATAGTTAAAACATACCAAATCGTAGTGATCTTTTATCTCTTCTTTACAGCACTCCATAATTTCAGCCTGAAAATTTACCATCAACAGGGGTGCTGCAAGAAAACCAAACATCACATTTTAGTTATACAAACTTGCAAGGAAAATAGATCCACTCACATGTGACCCTGTGAATATATCATAGTTCATGAAAACAAAGGCTTGCTATTTTTCTGTAAGGGAAAAGCCCAAATCCAGGAATGACACCCAGTGGAAGACGGAGGACAACCCACGCTGAAAAGAATTACTGGGGGGCACAGCTTCGTAAACTGAATGTGACCTACTGGGGGAGGAATTCATTCTTAAAACATTTTGCCTGGAGTTGAGCTTCAAGCGCCAGGATAACCTGTCATATTCTATATGCACTCTATATTGGAATGTACGTTCAGCGAGTTTACCATAAATTCCCTTTGGTTGCAGTCTATCCCTACATGGGATTTCCAATTCCTTACCCCTGAGAAGGATTTGGGGGTCATTGTAGACCACAAACTGAAAGGTAGTTTGCAGTGCCAGGCTGCTGTAAACAAAGCTAGCAGGGTTTTGTCCTGTCGAATGGGATCAGAGCTTTCTCGTCTTTATATGTTATTGATAACCACAGGTGACAATACGTATGAGGTATTTGTCAGCCTAAATTCAGGGCTAGCTCACACCAGCCTCAGTGTGTTTCGGGGCCAATTCTTGCCGGAACATACAGGAATCGCAGAATCGGGCCGGAACGCACTGAGGCTGGTATGAACTAGCCCTCAATGACAAAACAAACAAAAAAAAGATATACAAGAGAAGATTGGAAGAATAGGTTACCAGCACTCCAAATATTTAAAATGAATAAGTCCTTTTTATTGGACAATAATGTCACAAAGATCAAAAAAGAGCCGACGTTTCGGGGCCGCGCAGGGTCCCTTCCTCAAGGCAAGAGATGTGACAATGTGATAACATCCACATACTACATATATACCCCACGTTGTTAATTCATTAGTAGTAAACACACCCCCAGTGATGTCAGAACGGCGGGAAAAACGCCATATTTTAAAATACATAGTCTCATTAAAAATCATAATATACATAAACGTCCAGATTACTTACTGAATGCTCCCCATAGTCCTGCGATCAGAATCGGTGCTGTGGCCGTGTGTCATCCGTCATAGGGTTACTCTGTATATGACCTCCGGAGCATTACATTCCTGTATCCAATGGTGTGCACAGCGTCGCCTAGTATCGGCGCGTACAATACGCGTCATTCGTAACCATGGTGATCGGAAGATACAACTCTCCTCTATCATATTGCGCATGTGCCAACCTGTACAAGGATTCAAATGCGGAGGAAACCAGCATATAACAACTATACTGGTGTCAATGTCACACAGGCACAGCACCGGACATCAGGCTGGGGGAACAGAGGACATGATGTTTTAGGAATAAGACATATATAAATAAAGTATAATGAGATAAATCATTTTCACAAACAATGTACAAAAAACAAATACATGGTCAAAAGAAAAAAAGAAAAACTCAGACAAATACAGAATCACTATAGGCACACGGGGAGGGAGGAAGACATAGGAAAACACAAAACAAAACACAGGAGGAGTCACATGTGTGCATGTGAATAATGCCTTACATGGAAACTACAGGGCATACTGATAAATAAACATAAAAGGAGAAGAAACAAATCCACTCTAGGGTCATACAATTGATGTAATTAATATGATTATAAAATATTTTTTATATTAACTGGTATGTCCTAGTGTGGACTAATGTATTTTTAGTTGTTAGAAAGATACATAATTAGGCATATCCGATTTATTAATGTTGTGGTATCTAGATAAAAATGACAGGTCATGAGGATATCCCGAACAGGGATTTTTAGTGGCTACTCAACTAAATGTTGAGATATCTAGGTAAGAGAGACAGGTAATGAGGATATCCTGAACAGGGATTTTTAGTAGCTACTCAACTAAATAGCATGATAAAGATAGGGAGGAATTGAGCCCTCTTGGTTTCACCGTATTTAGAGTGTGTATCCAATAAGCTTCTTCTCTTCGAAGTAACGAGTTATCTCTGTTACCACCTCTGTGCGCTCTCGGTACATGTTCGATAACCATTGCTTTCAATTCATGTATCTGATGACTCAACTGTGCAAAATGCATTGCCACTGGTTTGTTTGGATCAGCATCTTTTCCTTGTTTCATATCTTCTATTGCTAGTTTAATATCACTTTTGTGTTTTTGGTATCGTTTTTTAAACGCATTAATAGTTTTTCCCACATAGACCAGTGAACAGGGGCATTTCAATATATACACGCAATAATCAGATACACAGTTCAGATAACTGCGTATAGGATATTTCTTGCCCGTATGTGGGTGAAAAAATGCTTCACCAGTGATGAGGGAGTTGCACACGCTACAGTTATGACATCTATAGCATCCCTGTCTACTGGAGAATCTATATGGTACAGTACTATATTTGGAATATGGATCAGCACAGACCAGATAATCCCGCAATGATTTATTTCCCGAGTGGACAACACGTGGTGTCTGTTTTAGGATAGGAGCCAAGGTCCTATCGGCTCTAAGGATGTTCATATTACGTTGTATCGTGCGTTTTACCTGGTGTGAATGAGAATTAAAGTTAGTCACAAACAATGTATCGTTAGAGAGTGTCTCCCGAGATTTAGGAGCGCTTAACCTGTCTCTGGCCACTTTGAGACTATTTTCTAGTACATGTTCAGGATATCCTCTGTCTTTAAATTTGTCAAACATCTCGCAATCGGTGGTGTCCGAGCAGATGCGCAACACCCGAATGAACTGAGAGATGGGTAATGAGTCTCTCAGAGCATCGGGGTGCGCACTGCTATAGGACAGCAACGCATTGCGGTCGGTGGGCTTAGTATATAATGTGGTTGTAAGTTGGTCTATATTCTTATTTACCATTACATCTAAGAACGAGATATTAGAGTATGACATCTCCGGATTGAAAACAATGCCCTCTGCCAGTGTATTAAGGTATTCTACAAAAATCAATGCATCATCATTACATCCTGACCAAACCACAAAGATGTCATCTATATACCTCGTCCATAGTCTCACATGTTCAAACAATTCACATGGATAGATAAAGCATTCCTCAAGGTAACCTATGAATAAATTTGCATAGGAAGGGGCAACTGAGCTCCCCATCGCAGTGCCTTTTGTCTGGAGGAAGTACTGTTTTTCAAACCGAAAATATTTATTTTCGAGTACCATTGTTAGCCCCTCAAGAATAAAGGCCGTTGGTGGTGATGTAACCTCTCTACGGATTAGAAAGTATTCCACTGCCTGCAATCCCCCATTCGTGGGAATATTGGTATACAGACTGGATATATCCATAGTTAGTAACATCCAGTCAGAGTGCATATTCTCAATGTCTCTTAGTTTCCTAATGAAATCGTTTGTATCACGGGTATATGAGTGGAGAGCTTTCACCGTGGGTTGTAAAAGATGATCCAATAGCATAGCCAGTGGTTGTAGTACTGAGTTGGTCCCGGCCACAATGGGCCTAAAGGTAAGTGGGTCATATCCTTTATGAATCTTTGGAAGACCGTATATCACTGGTGTGCGAGCATGTAAATTGTAGAGCCACTCTGCAACATCCTCCGATATCCATCTCTGGTCTATAGCCAGGTGGATTAGGGATGATAATTTTTTGAGAATTGAGTTTAGCGGATCATGAGTGATTCGAAAGTATGTAGATGAATCAGATACAAGATTATACATACTCATTTTGTAATTAGCATAGTCCATTATGATGGTAGCTCCCCCTTTATCGGCTGGTTTTATAATGATGGAATCATCTTTCTGTAGAGATTTAAGGGCATTCAATTCAATCTTTGTTAGATTCGAATGATTTTGATGGTGGTACATTCTTCTCCGATCCGTAATCTTACAGATATCAAATCTGATAGTTTTAATATAGGTTTCGATCGATGCAAATTGTCCCGTCGGTATAAAGGAGCTTTTGTTCTTGAATTTATGAGTAGATGAATCTATGCATTTGGTACATGATTGATGACTAAAGTGTTGTTTTAATTTCAATGATCTCTCCAACTTGAAGGTATCAATCTCAAATTGGAAGTCATTGAAAACTGGAGATAGTGGGTCATATCCTTTATGAATCTTTGGAAGACCGTATATCACTGGTGTGCGAGCATGTAAATTGTAGAGCCACTCTGCAACATCCTCCGATATCCATCTCTGGTCTATAGCCAGGTGGATTAGGGATGATAATTTTTTAAGAATTGAGTTTAGCGGATCATGAGTGATTCGAAGGTATGTAGATGAATCAGATACAAGGTTATACATACTCGTTTTGTAGTTAGCATAGTCCATTATGATGGTAGCTCCCCCTTTATCGGCTGGTTTTATAATGATGGAATCATCCTTCTGTAGAGATTTAAGGGCATTCAATTCAATCTTTGTTAAATTCGAATGGTTTTGATGGTGGTACATTCTTCTCCGATCCGTAATCTTACGGGTATCAAATCTGATAGTTTTAATGTAAGTTTCGATCGATGCAAATTGTCCCGTCGGTATGAAGGAGCTTTTATTCTTGAATTTATGGGTAGATGAATCTATGCATTTGGTACATGATTGATGACTAAAGTGTTGTTTTAATTTCAATGATCTCTCCAGCTTGAAGGTATCAATCTCAAATTGAAAGTCATTGAAGACTGGAGATGGGCAGAATGAAAAACCCTTGCTGAGCACATGGTTTTCAACATCGGAGATGGTTCTAGATGATAAATTGATTATCGGACATTCTTGAATCGTTGTTGCATGGTGTTGATAGATGGTCCCGAGTTCCTTCTTCTTCCTGCTTCTTCTGGTGCGTTTCTTCCGGTCCTTCCTAAAAAAGGAGTAGATGTAGGGGCTGATCCGGATATAATGGCAGTGTCCTGCATTTTAGATGTAGTTGCGTCACTATCTGTTGACGGGTTTTCTGTGGGTCGCTCGCTCTCACTGGAGCTAGTGTTTGGTTTGTTATAACGTTGTCTAGTTCCCCCACGAATAAAGGCACCGCCCCTGCGTCGTCTTTGGAATGTATTCCCAGTAAGCCAGGGATATACTCTACCATCCTGGTAGTCTTGGCATACTTGTTTAAATTTTTCACGTTTTGCAGCACGGATTTTATCAGCATAGATGCGTGTTTCAGAATTAATCCTTTCCATATCAGTATTAAATCATACATCAATTGTATGACCCTAGAGTGGATTTGTTTCTTCTCCTTTTATGTTTATTTATCAGTATGCCCTGTAGTTTCCATGTAAGGCATTATTCACATGCACACATGTGACTCCTCCTGTGTTTTGTTTTGTGTTTTCCTATGTCTTCCTCCCTCCCCGTGTGCCTATAGTGATTCTGTATTTGTCTGAGTTTTTCTTTTTTTCTTTTGACCATGTATTTGTTTTTTGTACATTGTTTGTGAAAATGATTTATCTCATTATACTTTATTTATATATGTCTTATTCCTAAAACATCATGTCCTCTGTTCCCCCAGCCTGATGTCCGGTGCTGTGCCTGTGTGACATTGACACCAGTATAGTTGTTATATGCTGGTTTCCTCCGCATTTGAATCCTTGTACAGGTTGGCACATGCGCAATATGATAGAGGAGAGTTGTATCTTCCGATCACCATGGTTACGAATGACGCGTATTGTACGCGCCGATACTAGGCGACGCTGTGCACACCATTGGATACAGGAATGTAATGCTCCGGAGGTCATATACAGAGTAACCCTATGACGGATGACACACGGCCACAGCACCGATTCTGATCGCAGGACTATGGGGAGCATTCAGTAAGTAATCTGGACGTTTATGTATATTATGATTTTTAATGAGACTATGTATTTTAAAATATGGCGTTTTTCCCGCCGTTCTGACATCACTGGGGGTGTGTTTACTACTAATGAATTAACAACGTGGGGTATATATGTAGTATGTGGATGTTATCACATTGTCACATCTCTTGCCTTGAGGAAGGGACCCTGCGCGGCCCCGAAACGTCGGCTCTTTTTTGAGCTTTGTGACATTATTGTCCAATAAAAAGGACTTATTCATTTTAAATATTTGGAGTGCTGGTAACCTATTCTTCCAATTGTGTATTTTGCACGGTGCCATCCATGGAGTTACTACAAGCACCATCGTTGTTTATTGGCCGGGACTGCTGAAAGGTGTGCGGAGAGTATCCTCACCAATTGCAACTAGATATACAAGAGAAACATTTGATGTAAGATAAGTGACTATTAGGTTCTTCTCTAAGCACAGGGGTATGGAAATAAATTTTTTTTTTTAAAAACCTACTCGTCCAAGGACTAAAGCGAGGGCCCAATCCACTTGACCCTCATGACAATCTACCTGTCGTGATTTAACCAAAACCGTATTCATAAATCATAATATTTAACTGTGCTAAGAATTGCTTCTCAGTGGTCAGGCGACTGCGCTGACCAACGCTTGCTCTCCATTTGCGAGGGTAATTTAGAATACATGGCACAGGGCTGTACTGGATGGCAGTATAGGGTACAGATAGTACACCCTTAC
>NW_017306311.1:1221190-1225651 GCF_000935625.1 Nanorana parkeri | reverse complement strand
GGTTGGTTTTAATTTTTTACTTTTTTTAAATTTTATCTTAGCTTTTATTTTCATTTAATTAAATGTTATTTTCTACTTTTTTTTAAACAATTTTTACTTTTTTTTTCCACTTAACTTTATTGCCATCACAGAGAAGCTAACAAGGTAGGAATAGCTATTTGGAATTCCACACCCCTGAAGCATATTGAAATGATCCTAATTAAACTTCTGAATGTCTGAGACATTGGTGGGGGTATTCTAACACATTGAAATGTTACTTTAGAAAATTAAATCATTAGCAGAATTAAACTATTCAGTGTTGTACGGCATTTGTGAGCTGGTTTTAAAGCATACAGGCTTGGCTTTTGACTGCTGCCAACTCTGTTTTGTGAAGCTAGTTATAACTGTTGAATGGTGCGTGCCATAAATATTTAAACACACACAAGAAGTGTGAAGTTTGTGGGAAAACCTCAGCAATGTTCTACCAATATTAACATATAGTAAATGTATAAATGTCATAGCCATGTGAAACTGATATTTTGGTTATGTGCAATTGCTGGCAAGATGGACCCCTTATAAACTTCTGATAGTGATAGAGCCCTGGTGCCCAACCTGCGGGTCCCATTGTCTTTCCATGTGCAGCCCATTGCATCCTGGGCTGGGTCCGCCACCTGTTGTGGCATCTTGCAGGGTGCCAGAACCCCCCCATTCCGCATCTGGCACTAAAATGAAGGTGAGATCACTGTGCCTGAAAGTAGAAGTTTAATCCCAGCTTGACAGGAAGAGAAGGACCTGGGAGAATGTGATCTGGTAAGGAAACATTAAGTGAGGCCTTAGAGTACCTGAATGCATGTTTAAGATTTAACGCCTGTGTTTAGTGTCACTTTATGTCTGACATTCACTGTTACTCCAGACAGGAATATAGACAGTGTTTTAGCTCTTTAATTAAGTGACATTAATATTAAGCCAGGGGTGGACAAATCCCGGGAGCCAGGATGCAAATGCTACTTACAAATTACAAAAAGGTGCCTAACTTTTTTTAGGTTTTCTCCAGTTGTTGGAAATGGAGCTGGCTCCTAAAAGAAATCCTACTGGCTCTTGAATTCCATAATAATTTGTCCACCCCTGTATAAGCTCCATCACACACAAAAAAGAAGGCATGGTACAGCGTTTCCATGTATATGTTTAACAACTAAAACTTTGATTATTTGCCTTTGTCAGATACACCACGGCGTATGGGTCTTGCTGGTTGAAGAGATTTGCGTATAAATTTCCTTACTTCCATTTCATTGCCGTGTAGCTGGCTCCAACCTGGAAAGACAAAAACTACAGTCACCCATCAAGACTCTGATTATTAAGTTACTGTCAGTTAGGAATGAGAAAACACGAGCATTAAATGCACACGGCAATATGTGTATATCATCCATAATAAGTAACAATTAAATTTTTTATGCCAAATGTCTACATCAGGACCAGTTATAACTGGGCACATGTAAAAATTCAAATATTCATTCAAGGGCTGGGCTACTCATTTAAAAACATGGAGTTCAGCTTAAAGTGAACAGGTAGTGTTGTCCCAGAGCTAAGCACGTGTTCACTTTAGGTGTTTCCAGCAAAATCTGCTTGTTTGGGCACAAAAATATGGGAGATAACTGAACTAGAAACAGAGTTATCCTTTAGGACCGGTGCAGACCCGAGCGATCTGGGACGCGTGTCCTGGGATTGCGCGGCCGTGCACAATTGCAAACAGTGATCACTCAGGTGTTCACCGGCCTTAACCGTTGAGATAAGATATCAGCCAAACGGGAGTGCATTGTTTTCAGCAAGTCAGCAACCCATAGCCTTGTGAGAAGGAGCAGAAAAAGTACAAACCATTGTGTAGCACTGCACATTTAAAAGAACTATGGGGTCAGTGCTTTTCCCCATAGTTCTCCCCAGGGTCACGGGAGGACACAAACTAGCGTCTTCCCGTGACCCAAAGTTCAGTATACCGCGAGCTACAGCTCGCAATATAATGAGATCGCTGCAGCCGGGGCGGATCCCGACATTACTGTCGAGATCCACCCAGCTGTGTGATTGACTGCTGGCTCTGCTTGTCTAGAGGCAGAGCCAGCTGTACCCACCGCCTCCCGTTCCATCAGTCAGCGCTGTCGGATCGGACAGGGGAGGGGGGGGGAATCCCTGCAGGGAACCGTGACAATCACGGCTCTCTGCAGGGACATGATCGAGAAGTGAGCGAGCGACGGTATGGTTTCGCTCACTTCCCGATCTATAGAGCCGACGTGTGACAGTTTCATTGTCACATGTCGGCTCGAACTATGAGGCTGAGTGATTTTCACTCGCCTCATAGTTCTCCTTTAATGAGCAAATATGGCTGCTCCATATACCACATACAAATTACTGCACATAGAAAGAAAACAAAGGCAGTTAGCAGGAAATGAGATTACTGGAATCCAGCTGCAATGAATGCAACAAAGAGATACTGGAATTTATGGCAGGTTTTTCCCCCCCGACCTTTTAAAAAGAGAACTATGGCCAAACTTTTTTTTTTGCTATAGTTCTCTTTAGGATTACAGGAGGACATTTACTAATGCCCAAAACTCAGCATATAGTGGGCTCTCAGCAGGGAGAAGATCGTGAACTGAGCGATCAGCGGTATGCGATCACTCTGTTCTCAATCTATCGAGCCGATGAGTGTATTTCACTCTCTCCATAATTCTCCTTTAACCACTTCAAGACCAGGTGTTTAGACCCCCTTCCTGGCCAGGCCATTTTTCAGTGTTCAGCGCTGCAGTCCTTTGACTGACGTTTATTCCGTCATGCAATCGGAGGCAGTTAATAACATTACAAAAATCAATTACATGTTTCATAACCTTTTAGCAAAAATGGAGTTTTTCTTTTGATAAGCTTCATGCCTTTGTTGCCACTGTACATGATGCCTATGAATGCAGACATGTCTATGGCCACTTAAGTGTTTGCACAGGAGAACTACTGGAAGTGGGGCAACACAAGGAACAGAATGGCATTATCAAACATGCCCTATATCCGCAGCCTGTATCCACTGAAACACAATGGAAAACTGGGAATCGTACGATTCTCGGCTGGTTAGAACGGTGGTCGGAAGATAAATGCTGAACGGGCCGGTGTGCGCACGCGCACACTGCCCGTTCAGCATTGCGGTCATCGGAAGCCCGCCCCTCAGGGGGGCGGGCTTGCGATGATCGAGAGTGCGATCTGCCTGTCCAAGATAGGCAGATCGTACGTTTTTTTAATCCCTTTACAACCATCGAGATGGTTGTAGAGTGTATGGCCACCTTTACAGTGGGCCTCCCCCGGCACTGTAGGGGGTTCTGTGCTCGTTTTGGTCTAGGTAAAAAAAAAAAGTTGATCCTCAGAGCCGGCTTACTCTTTGATCTCTCCCTGGAGCCTCTCTCCCCCTCCTCTGCAGCGGTCTATAGTCCCATAAATCATCACAATCTATACACAGTGAATGGACGCAAGGACGCGCCCAGAAACACTCCAATGCAGCAGCGTAGGAGACAGGCTTCAGGGACCGGAGAAGCAAGTAGCCAGTTTGGCATTTGAGGGGAGCATAACTTTTTTTTTTTAGCACCCAAATAGAAATTAGCCACTTAATCCTTGCAGTGAGAGGGTAGCCCCACTACAAGGGTTAAGGACACTTTTGCCTGGAGTTCTTCTTTAAATCACTTTTAAATAAAAAACACATCCCTAGATGCTGTACAGGTTACACAACACTGCAATTGGGCCAATACATGCACATTGCTAACAGAGAGAGCACAAATAAATCCTAGTAAATACAGAAGTCAAACAAACAACATGTGCTGACTTTACTGAATCGGACTGTCCAGCAAAACTGACTAGAAAGTACCCCGAGTCATGTGCTGCTCATTACTGTATTCTAAAACTTACCAGACAGAACCACACACACACACACACACGTTTCATCCATTTCCAGGATCTGTGACCGGAGAGGCACAGCAGTACTGCAGCAGAGGGACTCCTAGATCTCAGTGCATCACAAGGGCAGGAACGTCACCATGCTTGTAGTCATTAGAAAACTAAACATGAGATTGCGGTCCATCACAGGAGCAAGCTTGGAGCGGTGACTACTTTACAACACACACAGGGACCATGGGGAGCAAAAGTAGCCACCCTCCAGAAGGAAGGACAGTGTCATCATGAACTCAGGGATGATTTGAGATCTACAGCAGAGTAATACACAAATAAGATACATTATTGTTGATGGGGTACTTGAATGCATTTTTAAGATTTCATTCCTGAGCTTAGTGTCCCTTTAAAGATCTAACATTAGGCAATGGTGCCCTTTCATGTCCCATCTCTGCACAGCGGGCACACTCATTTCTGGGTTATATACACAAAGTACAGAAGATAAATGTAGGATGATTAATATGATTCAAATAGTCATCAGCGTTTTATAACAGAGCGCTATTAATGGGTTAA
>NW_017306311.1:1194400-1221067 GCF_000935625.1 Nanorana parkeri | reverse complement strand
ATCTCTGCAAGTCATTACAGCACCAAGTGTAAAACATCAGATTTAATAGCAAGCAAAATGATATTTAAAATGTAACAACTTTATATTCCACACGAACAAACTAACATCCCTTAAAGTGATATTAAAAGGCAAAAATGTTTTCCCTCCCCCCCATGTAAATGTTAGCACTTACCTTAAATGATGTCTCTTATTCTGGTCTTCCTCTTCTTTGCTATTCACAGACACTGGAGATCATGTGACTCATCATGCTCATTTTCTAGATAAAACCTGCTCAGAAATACATCAGAGACAAACAAAAACATATTTAGACATGTAAAACAAATAGTAAGTACACCCCATGGAAATTGTTGTCTCTTTAAACATGACAACGGTGATATACTTTACCAAATGACCCAGAAAACTGACATGGTCTATTCATTCTCATCATCCAAACTGAGGAAAACTACATCCATCTACCAGCACTCCAAACCCAGGAAATTAGAATTGGGTGTTCCAGATTAGATAACATTGATTAGAAAGGAGTATGCAGGTGGAACCCGTCTTATTTAACCATTTGACTGCCAGGGTGGCTGTTGGGGACCGTAGAGGAGAGATCACACACCTGATTTCTCCGCCATGAAATGAACCCGCAAGTGATTTGATCTGTAAGGTCTCGTTCACACCTAGGCAGATTGCATATGCGCGTCTGTTGCGTGTTTTTTTACCGCGATTCGCGGTAAAAAAGTCGCGCAACAGACGCGCGTTTCCAAAGGCTACTTGGTTGTATCCCAATGGAAACGCGCAACAAAACGGCCCAAAGTAGTACCTGGACCTTTTCAGGCGTGGGCCGTTTTGTAGCGCGTTAGGGACGGGCGGAAATACGGCAAGGTGGTGACGAGACCATTGAATACAATGGGATTTATATTTTTGAGCGTTTTGTAGAGCGTTCGTCGAGCGTAGAACGCGCTACAAAACGTTCAGGTGTGAACGAGGGCTTAAGGGAAAGTGCATGCTATAGAAACCCCTGATATCTCCATAAAGAGGACCTGTCACCTGCACAATGCTTTACATAGCAATACTATGAAGTAAAAACAAAATAAAAATGTATTTAAAAAATAAAACCTAATTAAAGAAATCAAAAGAAAGGACCGCTGACCCTCTTGTATGTACATACGTAAAATAAAAGCCTAGGACACACTTATAATACACCATACACAGTAAACGCCGATGATGCAACCCATATTAGGTAACGCTGTGCCTGCCAGAGTGAGAACAATAATTCTAGGGCCGTCATTCAGTTTACCCGAATCTGATGAGCTTTTTAAAGTATTGCCTGTGAAAACTTTGGGAGTACCACCATTTGTCACTGATCCATGGGTGTACGCAATTTTGAGGGCTTGTTAACACCATGTCCGGACCAGAACAGTTTTTGCTCACACCTTAAAAGCATCCCGATGTATTCTTATTGTATTTCTGTTCACACCAGTGCAGTCTGTTCCGGTGCGGGGGGAAAATGCTGCATGCACTATTTTTTTCAGGTCTGGAATGCATCAAAAAGCATGTAAACGCATCAAATGCACTGGAACGCACCTGAAAGCCCATATTAATGCACAGGAACGCACTGGAACACATCAAAAACGCACTGCTCCAGACATGGTGTGAACCAGGGCTCGACAAATCCCAGGTTGTCATGGCGACTAAAAATTGCGTTTTGGCGCCTAGGCTTTTGTCAGCCCATTTACTGCCCCTTCCCATCCTCCTCCCCGCTGGATGCCGGTGTTCTGCAGCGGTCTGTGTTCCTGTATCAGCAGCGGGGATCGGACCGCTCCAGCTGGGAGGATAGGACTCTATGAGCCGCTGTGCCCCGCCCCCACACTGCACCCCTGCCTTGCAACTGTCCCCCTTCCCCCGTTGCACCTCTGCTACCCGCAACTCCCAGCTGAATGTGGCTGCAGAGCACTGAGTGTGATGTGCGTAGTAGGAGGTGATGACAGAGCACCGGCGGCCATTTTAACTGTGGGCACACCTGGCAACGCTGGATAAACGTGTCTAAACCCCCAATGGAGGAAATCAATTCAGAGTGGGAACCTACGATTTAATGTTTTGGTGGAGGAGCACACCAAATATTCATTGGAATATTGTATTTATTAGTCAAAAATATTATCTTCTGCCATTTTGCTTAGCACTGTGCAGCCGAAGCGTTCATTGAAGCTGCTGCAGCAAACTGAAGAACCGGAACTGAACACGCCTCACCTACTCGGCGCTTGGCTAAGGAACTGAACACGCCTTACCTACTCGGGGCTTGGCCAAGGAACTGAACACGCCTCATCTACTCGGGGCTTGGCTAAGGAACTGAACACGCCTCATCTTCTCAGCGCTTGGCTAAAGAACAGAACACATCTCTGTTCTAGAGCAGGGGTGGGCAACTCCTGCCCTCCAGCTGTGGTGAAACTACACCTCCCATCATGTTTCTGCCTCTGGGGGACATGCTGTAGTTTCACAACAGCTGGAGGGCCAGAGCTGCCCACCCCTGAGACACAACGAAAAAGACCATTGCTGACTTTGTTCTATACACACCAGTTGCTTCAGTATCTCTGGAGTCCAGCATGCAGCAAGTGAAGACATAAATCCTGATCTGTATACATGTTATACCTAGAGCAACTCTGACCCTCCAGCTGTTGTAGAACTACAAGTCCCATGAGGCATTGCAAGACTAAAAGTTACAGGCATGACTCCCAGAGGCAGAAGCACAATGGGATTTGTAGTTAAGGCACAGCTGCAGGGCCAGAGTTGCCCACCCCTGTTCTAGAACCAGGTTTCCTTTAAATCTAACCTGTTGTGGTGTCACTGGTCATAGCACGGAATAACCGTACCTTTAGTTCTCCTATAATGTGCCCTGGACACCCGCTGCAAGCCCTGGCCTGGAAGTGCAGTCACTCGGTAATGGTGACAAGTTACATTGTATAAAGATGTAAAACAAACAATATGGACACCGCAAAAATGACAGTGAAATAAAGTCCTGTGAGGATCTAGTACAGAGGCCTGAATATGCGATACACAGAGAGCGCCGGTAATCCTTCTAACTACAATCTGTCAGTAACGTTCCCTCTCTCCGAGTACCTCACACAGACAGGAAGTGTCAGCATGAAGGTATCAACATTATAAATAAAAATGTCACCCAGAAATTTGGAGAACTTACCACCATTAGCCTCCCCTGCTGATATGTCTGATGGCCCCAGCTATTAGTGTTCCTCCCCCCGGGGTGTGCAATGAGGCTGATGTCATGGAGCACTCCCCGATCAGCACACAGGCAGCTGACACTCTGCTCCTCAATCTGCCTGCACAGCCTATTTAAAGGGGAACTATGGGGTTAAGTCTCCTTAGGGTAACGGGAGGACACAAACTTGCGTCCTCGCGTCACCCTAAGCTCAGTATACCGCAAGCTACAGCTGAGACGCCACAGCTGAAGCGGATCCCGACAATTATGTCTGGATCCGCCCAGCTGCGTGACTGACAGCTGGCTCTGCCTATCTAGAGGCAGAGCCAGCTGTACCCGCCCCCTCCCCCATCCGTTCCGCCAGTCAGCGCTGGAGGATCGGAGCCGGGAGAGGGGAATCCAGCCCCTCCCCTGTCACGGCAGAGAGCCGCGACAGGATCGAGAGGTGAGCGAACGCCGGTATGTGTTCGCTCACTTCCCGATCTACTGAGCCGACCTGTGACAGTCTCATTGTCACAGGTCGGCTAGAACTATGAGGTGAGTGGAAAGCTCTCACCTCATAGTTCTCCTTTAATAACGTCCAGGTCTCAGGGAGTCCCCGGCCTATAATGATTATATCTACAGCTTCCCAGACATTAGAACAGCAGGAAATAGTACATTGTAGATATAAAGATGTACAAAATGAACCCTGGCAGTGGGGCTACCAACGTACTACAAAGGGTACAGTGCTCGGTTTGGTCTCACCCAATATACTCACCTGATCCTCGGTCCTGCCTGGGTACTAGACCGCTCCCTGCAGCCTCTTCTCACCCCCGGTGGATAAGGACCTGTGACATTATCACATACATTAACTTGCATTGGACGTGAGGCAGCCGAGGGACATTCCACAGCCAAAGCGGAGGGTGAGAGAGGTGAGCGGTCGATGCCATAGGACTGAGGATCAGGTGAGTGTTTCTTTTTTATGTTAGACACTACACCAAAATGAGCACTGGTGGTCCGTGAAGTCCCCATTTACACTTGTGGTCAGTCCCCATTTACACTGATAGTCAGTGAAGTCCCCATTAATACTGATGGTCCGTGAAGTCCCCATTTACACTGGTGGTCCGTGAAGTCCCCATTAATACTTATGGTCAGTGAAGTCCCCATTTACACTGATGGTCAGTGAAGTCAGTAAGGGTGTGCAGAGGCTTGGTGTAGACCCAGTTTGCCTAAACCTGCGCCAAAACTGGGACTGACACCCCTCCATATTCTCCCAGCATGACCCATCCCTACCCCCTGACTGCCAACATGACCCATTCTGTCCCCTGACTGCCAACATGACCTATTCTGCCCCCAGACTGCCAACATGACTTATTCCTACCCCCAGACTGCCAACATGACTTATTCCTACCCCCAGACTGCCAACATGACTTATTCCTACCCCCAGACTGCCAACATGACTTATTCCTACCCCCAGACTGCCAACATGACTTATTCCTACCCCCAGACTGCCAACATGACTTATTCCTACCCCCAGACTGCCAACATGACTTATTCCTACCCCCAGACTGCCAACATGACTTATTCCTACCCCCAGACTGCCAACATGACTTATTCCTACCCCCAGACTGCCAACATGACTTATTCCTACCCCCAGACTGCCAACATGACTTATTCCTACCCCCAGACTGCCAACATGACTTATTCCTACCCCCAGACTGCCAACATGACTTATTCCTACCCCCAGACTGCCAACATGACTTATTCCTACCCCCAGACTGCCAACATGACCCATTCCTGCCCCCAGACTGCCAACATGACCCATTCCTACCCCCAGACTACCAACATGACCCATTCTGTCCCCTGACTTCCAACATGGCCCATTCCTGCCCCCTGACTGCCAACATGACCCATTCTGCCCCCTGACTGCCAACATGACCCATTCTGCCCCCTGACTGCCAACATGACCCATTCTGCCCCCTGACTGCCAACATGACCCATTCTGCCCCCTGACTGCCAACATGACCCATTCTGCCCCCTGACTGCCAACATGACCCATTCTGCCCCCTGACTGCCAACATGACCCATTCTGCCCCCTGACTGCCAACATGACCCATTCTGCCCCCTGACTGCCAACATGACCCATTCTGCCCCCTGACTGCCAACATGACCCATTCTGCCCCCTGACTGCCAACATGACCCATTCTGCCCCCTGACTGCCAACATGACCCATTCTGCCCCCTGACTGCCAACATGACCCATTCCTGCCCCCTGACTGCCAGCATGACCCATCCCTATCCCCTGACTGCCAGCATGACCCATCCCTACTCCCTGACTGCCAGCATGACCCATCCCTACCCACTGACTTCCAGGATGACCCAATCCTGACCCCTGACTGCCAGCATGACCCATCCCTATCCCCTGACTGCCAGCATGACCCATTCCTGCCCCCCGACTGCCAGCATGACCCATCCCTACCCCCCGACTGCCAGGATTACCCAATCCTGCGCCCTGACTGCCAGCATGGCCCATCCCTACCCCGACTGCCAGGAAGACCCATTCCTGCCCCCTGACTTCCAGGATGACACATACCCAGTCAGGCGTTCGGTCAGAAGAGAACACAAAGTAGAAAGTAAATGAAAATCCGTTATTAGGTCCCTGCTGGGCCGACTCTAAACCACGCCCTCCCCTGGCTGACCCCTCAGTGTTACGCTCCGCTCGCATACTTCTTCAGCACCTCCCTCCCGCCTATCCACCAATCACATTCCTGGTAACAGGCAACAGGCTGGCAGCTTAGATCGAAACGAACCGTGATTGGTGTATGACTACAAAATCTAGTTCGGCTGCACACGCGACGCTTCTCATAGGCAGGAGCTTCTACTTCTGGCAGGATGAGGCTTCCAGCCATCACAGGGCCGCAGGCTATCAACCTCCGCGCAGCACAGCCCGGCGGATGGAAAAAGTAATACACGATTACACGGTTTAGAGAAGGCCCGGGTGAACTTGACAGCAACTCCCCGCCAGCGGCATTATTCATGTATAGCACAGGACCATAATGTTCCCGCTTCTATAGCGAACCCAGCAGCAAATTACATTGCATTGCGCACTACTTAAGTGTTCTGTACGGCTAGAAGTGCGTGTCGCGGGGATTGATGTACATTCCCAGTGCTCTATCGAGAATGCCGACAACACCGGCACTACAGCAACACTGGCACCGCTCCGCACAAGGCAGTATGGAGGCGCTGTGGTCATAATGGGCGGGGTCCGGTTCCAGGCCAATAGAAGAGCGCGGTCAGACGCTGGTGAGCCAATCACAGAGAGCATATGTCTGTTCCTGTCTTCCACAGTCCTGTCAAGTTCAAGTACAGATTGTATGTAAACCCAAATCATGTCACTGGAATTATAAATGTCCTTTGCAGTGTTTAAAATGCAGCT
Organism: Nanorana parkeri; assembly: GCF_000935625.1. NCBI lineage: Eukaryota > Metazoa > Chordata > Amphibia > Anura > Dicroglossidae > Nanorana > Nanorana parkeri. The sequence continues at coordinate 1,214,457 of NW_017306311.1, read as the reverse complement.
GTTATAAAATTGGATGACCTTGCCGGGAAGGGTGTTAAGACACTTCCTGTTACAGGGTGACAACTAGGGATATGCATGGGCTTGGTGTAAACCAAATGCGCCTGAGCAAAACTGTCGGTGACACCCTCCCGCCATCTCCTGGCCCAATAAGCTATAGCTGGGGAATTCCCCACCCCTTTGTTACATGTAGCTTCGGGGAGACGCCCTGGCCGCAGCTGATTGAGTGGGGATATCACTGACAGTTTTGCTCAGACGAATTTGGTTCACAGCAAGCCCATGCACATCCCGAGTGACAACGCCCTTCCCCTGTTACCCCTTGTCAGTGATGTCACACCCTCTCCCTGTGGAGACTCCTGGAGGCCATTTCAATACACATTAAGCCCTACAAAGCTTCTCTCCGACACCCACCTCACCACTTGCTACCTGGACCCTGTTCCCTCACCACTACTTCGGTCACCCTCTTACTCTATGCTACACGCTCTTACTCACATTTTCAATCTTTCCTTCTCTACTGGAATCTTTCAATCCCCTCTAAAACATGCCCTGGTCAACCCTATACCCAAAAAACCTTCACTGGACCCCACCAACCTCAGACCTATCTCCTTACTCCCCTTCACCTCCAAACTCCTAGAACATCTCATCTGAGCCGCCCCCTTGCTGATCACAATCTCATTGATCCCTTACAGTCCGGCTTTGGCCCCCTACACTCCACTGAAACCGCCCTCCTAAAACTCACTAATGACTTACTAACAGCTAAACACAATGGCCACTATTCCTTACTCTTGCTATTAGACCTTTCTGCTGCTTCTGACACTGTGGACCACCTGCTCCTCCTCAAAAACTCCAGTCACTTGGGCTACAAGACTCTGCTCTCTCATGGTTCTCCTCCTACCTATCTTAGCGCTCTTTTAGACCCCATTCACACTGAGCGACATGGAAATTGCGCAACTTTGAGCGACGTGTCGCGCGACATCTTCCTATTGGGCTGTATGCAATCAGGAGCAATATCGCTCAAAATCGCTCTAAAAAAGGGTCATGTAGGAGCGACAAGCTACCAGCAACGAGCTACAAGCGATATTGAGCGATTTTGAGCGACGAGATGTGTACAGCTACATTGAAATGTATTGGTGAAGCTACATAGAGCGATGTAGTGCGGAAATATGAGCGATATCGCTGCAAAAATCGCTCCATAAATCGCTCAGTGTGAATGGGGCCTTAGTGTCACCTACAAATCTAACTCCTCCTCTTCCTCTTTCTGTAGGGGTCCCCCAAGGCTCTGTCCTTGGACCCCTTCTCTTTCTACACCTCCTCTCTTGGTCATTTGATCACCTCACATGGCTTCCAATACCATCTCTATGCCGATGACACTCAAATCTATCTTTCTACTCCACAACTCTCCCTCAGTGTCCTTGCGTGTCACTAATCTACTAACTGACATATCTGTCTGGATGTCGCAACACTTCTTAAAACTCAACCATTCAAAAACTGAGCTCATGATATTTCCTCCACCCGGTGCACCTTCCCCCAACATTTCAATCATGATTGAGAACACAACTATCCAAACAGTTGTGGGACACGCAACGGGTGAGTATTTTCTCTGCACGCTATTATATTCTGGTGCATTGTGGTAATGGATAATACTGTCCTGAACTGCACTCCATACAGCATTATGACCAGTGGTGTTTCCAGGATGCGTCACTCGAGAGGGGGCCATCCGCGGTCACTGCAAGCACCCCCCACTACAAGGGACATATCGGTAAGGAGTGCGACAAGGATAGTACTTATACTCGAGAGGGGGTGGCGCTCTGTGAGTCAGCAAAAGTTTGCCGACCCACGGAGATGGCAGATTTTTTTTTCACTCCCCACCCCTCTCCCATACACATCTCCCGGGTCTTATCAACCAGAGGTGGTCTGGCTGGCGTCCCACCCAGCTCCTGGCATCCAGTGATGTCTCTGGTTGCCAGGAAATGGATGGCAAGGACCGTACACATCTCCCCGTCCAGATCTTAGCAACCTGGGACGCTCTGGTCTCCAACATACACATCTCCCTGCCTGCACTGGTCGCCAAGAGCCGGAAGGGGAGCGGTGTAGGGCCCTTACACATCTCCCTGCCCATCTCTTAGCAACTTGGGACGCTCTTGCCGGCATCTGATTATGACCAAAGCACAGGAGGGTGGTTGCAGTGACAGCAATGGATGGCGCCATTCAGTCCCAGTCACAGAGAGAACAAGGGTTACCAGCACTCCATAAGAAGATGGGCTCCCTACGTGACCCCGAAATGTTGGCTATATGATTTATGTCAGGGCTCAAAATTTCCACTCGCCCCCTCACAATTTGCGAGTGGAAATTAAGCCATTGAATCAGACACTCAGTCATAGACTGAGTGCCCAACTCCCGGAGAGATCTTAGATGACTTGCCGTATGCTGCTGCTCACAGCCGTGCATCTTCCCATATTAAAGATGGCCGCATGACAGCAGCCATCTTTACTAAGGTCTGTTGTTGTATCCTAGCGACAGCATAACTTGCTCACCGAGGATTATGGGAGCCGTAGTTTCACTTTTACAGCGCCACCGTGACAGCAGTGGGTGAGTGTGTCCCGTAGGGGGTATTCGGTTTTATTGATGCGGTGTGTCCTGTGGTCTGTCCCAATGTTCTATCATCCCATCGAACCTGTAACTTTAAAGGAGAACTATGAGGTGAGTGCTTTCCACTCACCTCATAGTTCTAGCCGACCTGTGACAATGAGACTGCCACAGGTCGGCTCAGTAGATCGGGAAGTGAGCGAACACATGCCGGTGTTCGCTCACTTCTTGACCCTGTCACGGCTCTCTGCCGTGACAGGGGAGGGGATGGATTCCCCGATCCGCCAGCACTGACTGGCGGAACTGACTGGGGGAGGGGGCGGTACAGCTGGCTCTGCCTCTAGATAGGCAGAGCCAGCTGTCACTCACGCAGCTGGGCGGATCCAGACATAATTGTCGGGATCCGCTTCAGCGTCTCAGTATACCGCGAGCGGTAGCTTGCAGTATACTGAGCTTAGGGTGACGGGAGGACGCTAGTTTGTGTCCTCCCGTTACCCTCAGGAGAACTATGGGGAAAAGCCTTAACCCCATAGTTCTCCTTTAATCCGGTCTGATAAAGTCACGGGTCTGATGGAATGATAGAACACCGTAACTTCACAGACGTCACAATACAGGGAAGCCCTGGAGTGGACTGGCAGACCACGGGAGGGGCCACAGCAGCTTACTGTGTTGTGCTGTGGCTGTATTTGTAATGCTCTGTGCGTTGTGCTGTGGCTGTATGTGTAATGCTCTGTGCGTTGTGCTGTGGCTGTATGTGTAATGCTTTGTGCGTTGTGCTGTGGCTCTATGCGTAATGTCCTGTGCGTTGTATTGTGGCTGTATGTGTAATGTACTGTGTCTCCTGCGTTGTGCTGGTGTGCCCTGTGTGTGTGTGTTTGTGTTATGCAGGGCGACTAGTGGCGAGTAACTTTTCCGGCCTGGCTAGTAGCTCATGACTTGAAATTGTGAGCCCTGATCTATGTGATGTTAAGAAAATAAAGTACACTCATTCATGATACTCTCCTGTCTCATTTAAATAGGCTGCCTGCACACTAGAAGTGCCTCAATTCCATCAATGTAACAAAGTAGGTCACCAACACCCCTCTGATGAGAGCAGATTAGAGAGGTCTCTGCTGGATCTAGTGAGCGTGCCCGCCAGCAGAGCAGGTAAATTGTGGTGTCTGTATGAGAATCCAGGATAGGCGGACAGCAGCGTCATTACAGGGGCTCCTGTTAGAAGTGAACGCATTGCTTTTTGCTGTGATGCATAAACACTGAATTGTCTGACATTTTCTGACTGCCTTCAATACAGAATTTCTCTGGATTTAAAACAGGCCTTGGCTGGATCAGAAAAGTATATCTGACAGTGCCAATAAACATTATAGGGATTCAGGCAGAGAGCGCAGGCATTAGGAACAGTTGTTTTAAAAACTTCAACTCCAGGCACATACAGTATATAGATGACACCAGTAGATGCAGTTATGTATGTTACTGAAATGCATACATGTGAAGTCAACAGAAATGTATCTTTAAGTGCAACTAGTGTAAGTACCTGCATTTGTCTTCATGCAAGCTTCCTGTAATCCCTTGTACAGCAGAGATGACAACACTAGGAGCCAGACTCTGCAATGCGGGCGGGTGCCCGTACACGGACACACACACCTGGATGTGCAGCTTGGGTGAGCGTACGACCGCTTACGGTCGCATCCTCCCATAGGGAAGAACAGTCGGCTGCGTACAATCACATGCAGCACCTGTCCTTCCCGGGAAAGGGCGCGCACGCCGCACGGATCTATACGGTCATTGAGGCCTAAAGGCTGTGACACACTGCAGCGCTGCCTTTGCGAGCAGTGTGTCATGTAATTTTGTGCTCGGCAGCTCAGCTTGCGAGAGCTCGCGGAGCTGAGCGTGCCGAGATGAACAATTTCAAACTTCAGCCAATCGGCTCGCGCGTATAAACCAGCGCGATGTGACAGCTGGCAGGTTGTTACGGACGAGCCGATTGGCTGAAGGTGCTGTCAATCATCTGACTGCACTCAGCTCACACACTGCACGCAAAGCTCCGTGCCGGATAGCTTTGCTTCGCTCTGCACGGCTTCGCGTGCAGTGTGTCACGGCCTTTAATGTTGACAGGGGGAGTGAGCAGAGTGACAGTGACTCAACATTGTGCAATTGGCAGGGTGGGGGGGTGCTTCTCTCCAAGCTTTGTTGCTACTGCAGTCCAGGTAGTGGATCTGTTTGTCCTGTCTGGCAGGAGACTGCAAGGTGGGACTGCAGCAGAAGGGCCACCTGCACGTCATTGGAAGGGGCCAGTACTGGGGCATAAGGTGGTGCACTGGACAGACAATGATCAGCACAGTGAAGAAGAGTCAGAGGGAAGCTTGTCTGGGTGAAGTGAGACGAGGAGTCAGCAATGCAAGGACACCAGAGATCTGCTGTGAGTGCCAGGAGCTGACAGCATAGGCTGGGCTTGTAGACTGTTACCTGTATGAACTGCAAGGGCCAATTTCCCTTTAACATCTGCTATTAGTAGATTGTCTGAACGGCAGTACCGATGGTTCCAGAAATATTTATTTTCGCGATTCATCGTCAGCATTTATGAGTTGCAGTTCTTGCGAAATATTCCTTCATGCTTTTCTGCAAAACTGCACTTCCAAAAATAAACCACGTAAGAATGTATGCCTATAGCAGGTTTATCACTGGGAATGGTGATGCGCGCCAAACGTGTGAAAACTCATGTCACCACTACGCGTGTGCCCGCTATACCCATATGTGAATGGGGTCTCAAGTTAGAATTCTTTGCTCAGTGTACAGGACGCCAGGAATGGGTCCTGGATGGACGGTATATCCCTCCCTTGTTTAGGTGGGGGTCCCGTTAAGGTCACCTTGTATTCAGGGTTCTCGCCAAGCCGGGTGAGGGGTTTTCGGGTCGGACTGGTAAGGGAAACTGCTAGGCAGTCCTCCCAGAGTTGTTAAATATACATGGGTCCTGGAATCCGGAGGCTCAGAGATTTTGGGTGGGACAGAGACTCCATCCCCGACTACAGCCAGTTCTGGAAAGGGTCAAACCACCAGCCAGAGGGTGTGTTAAAAAGGAACAGGAAGCCAGTCAGTCTGTCTGTGTGGAGTGTTTGGAGCAGGACACATGGCTATGTGTGTTAAGCTTTGGAATACAGTCTGCCGAGACACTGCGGGGGGCACCTGTGTCCATACGGGAACCCTCTGTGAGCAGGCTGGGACTCTAACCCTGAGGTGAGACTTAGTATACAGGCGCTGAGCCGAATCTTGTATTTGCGGAATATAAGCCATTTACTTTGACTGTTTGTGGAAAAGAATAAAAGTTTATTTTCCGATACGGCTGGCTACGGGTCATATCCGCCCTGAATATTACATCAGTCAAATGAAACCTACAAAAAGAGGATGATTGCCCCTGCTTGTAAAAATAACACAAACAGCACTCTGCACAGTATTTCTATAATAACCTTTATTAGCATTTTTAAAAGATACAAGATAATCCTAAACAAGCTAATAGTAATGTACATTTATTATACAAACAATGAACATCTTATAGGAAATACAATTGTTGTGCTCTGGCACCCTGATAAAATGGCCGAATGATGGTGTTTAGTTGTATTTTGCTATCCAGATGAAGTGGCTAGGATTGAGTGAAACAACCACATACATAGTATATAGTATCTGCATTTCTAAATGTTACACTATGGCTCTTGAACAGAATGTGTGACTCCACTTACAAAAGCATAATACAGAATGTGCACACTGGTTTTCTAACGTTCAAGAAAAGTCGCAGGCTGTAATACTGCAAATGGTTCTTGGTTGTTGTCAGGATATAAGAAAAGTATAAAGTGTACCTGTCTACACACCATGGAGGCAGCTATTTGTACTCTGAGCTAACATTCAAGACAGCATAGCCTTTATTTTATAAAAACTATTCCTTATATTGACAAACTACCTTTGTGAGGCACCCAGCTCAGAATTAAAGGATGTATACCCAATTTTTGTATTTTCTGAATATTTGATAGGCTAGCAAAATAATAATCTTTTAAGTAGTATTCATTACTTATCTTGTTCCTTTATGTATGTACAGCAGTATATCTACTGTGTCCAAATGAGTATGTTCAATATCTACTACCTAACATGAGGGAACTGTACAGATAAAGTACCTGCATATCTTAACATGTGGAAATTGTAGAACTAAGGTACCTACAGACCTAGCATGAGGAAAATGTAGAGATAAAGTACCCACAGACCTAACATACTGGACCTGTACAAAAGGTACTCACAGGGAACTGTACAATTAAAAGGTACTACCAGACCCAACATGAGTGAACTGCACAAATAAGGAACTCTTAGATCCTAACATGAGGGAACTGCACAAATAAGGAACTCGTAGATCCTAACATGTGGGAACTGAACAATTAAGGTACCCAAAGACCCAACATGAGGGAACTGCACAAATAGGGTACCCAAAGACATAATATGAGGGAACTGCACAAATAGGGTACCCACAGACCTAATATGAGGGAACTGTACAAATAGCGTACCCAAAGACCTAACATGAGGGAACTGCATAAAAGGTACCCACAGACCTAACATGAGGGAACTGCACAAATAAGGAACTCGTAGATCCTAACAAGGAACTGTAGAATTAAGGTGCCCAAAGACCTAATATGAGGGAACTGCACAAATAGGGTACCCACAGACCTAATATGAGGGAACTGCACAAATAGGGTGCTGGGCAATGAGACCCATATTAGGAAATGGTTTACCTTATCCTGACTTTTCCAGATACCCCTTAGTTTAGTGGCTTCTGGATCTACTGACCAGGAGTTGAAGTTAATAGGTAGGTATAGTTTTGGTATACCGTAAATAGTGTACATGCCAAGACCGTCCATACATAAAAAAGGATTGAAAACATACTTTTTTTTATATATATTTGGATAGATTTAAAAGAACAAAACCAGTAATGAATACTATGACTACATACTTTGCCACCCTGTCTTACAACAACATAATATGTACCTGAAAGGTTATACTTTAACTCAAGATTGTAGAACCACACATGGGCAGAATTGTTCGATAAGGAAATATGTTTTGGGAGTTGTTCAATAAATAAATGTGTTTTGGCGTCCCAATTCCCCAAAACTACCCACTGACACACAACTGCTTTAAACAATTGAATTAATTCAGGGCAGGTTAATTGAGTAAGGCCACAAGCAATGTGCAAAACGCAGTCATCGACACAACCAATCAGAACTCATGTTTTGGTCTAAATGGGTACCTGCACTTTGTAAATCCTAATTGTTCTTTGCGCTGTCTTACTAAGCTTGAAAGGCTTTTCTGTCAAATATATTGCTGGATCACAATATGTCTACCTCCATGGTTATTAAAGTACACACGCTTTAAATTCCCCCACCCACCTACTTTGGCCAAATAACGCCATCAATGTCATCTCCCGTGGCACAGAACAAAAATGACATCAAAAGGAACTTCCCTAATCCCCCTAATAGGAAATCATAGAAATTCTAATTGGTACATTCCATTAAGTGAGAACAATGGCTTTTCTTATTGGTAGAAAAAGAAACAATATCAAAGAACTGACACTTCACAGGTAAGCAGATTCCAGCTGCAGCTCAGTTAAAAAGGGACCAACATCAAATTATCCTGCTGGAGTTAAGCGCATAGGAAGCGCAGGATTGACCCCCCCCATACCCAAAAAAGTATGGACATTTGCTAACATACCTCAACACTGAAATGGTTATGTAGATAAACAATACTGCAATGAGGCCCGATGTTCCCAGATAAGACGTACAACAAGTCTATGGTTATTGCTCTGTATGTAAAGGTGCATTGTGATTGTGAGTGTGTCATTGAAGGGTTATATGTTCAGAAATTCAGGATCGCAGTAAAACCAATCACTGAGATCAATAATGGAAACGTGTGATAACAAGTCACTTATTGCCTAAGAGGCGCTATGCTGTTTTGGGCTTTCCTATAAAAACCCCTCTCTGGCTTAAAAGAAATCGAAGGAAGAAACATGGGATTGCCCATTGCCGACTTCTTTTTTACACTTTCATACTCCATCGTTGGCATCCTGCTCCCTTTTTTCACTACCTGGTGAGTCACTGACCCAAAAGAAGCATCTGTATATGAAGTGTTACGGCAAGTATCGGGACTTGGTCACCTTCTCCTATATGACCGCGCTGGTCCCTCATGATTGGCACAGGGGGAAGCAGGAAAAAAGGCCATAGCCCTGTGTAAGCTCCAACAAGTCAGTCTGGAGGGAATACTGGACTTTCAGACCATGAATGGAGCAGCTTGGGATGGGGTAAAAAGGAGAGTACAAGCTTCTGGGGAGAGGAGAAGTTACATTTACATTTTACTTCCCCCCTGTAAGGGAAAAGGAAAGTCTCCCTTTAAAGCGGTTCACAAATATGCCACATTTTCAGATTTATCCATATATTTTTACATCTCAAAATGTGTAATTAGGTTATTCCTAACCTTTGCAGTGGGGCTAACCCCCTGCACTGCAAGGGTTAAGTGCTCAATTTCGTTGAGAGAGGGAAATAAAAAAAAAAGAAGATACACCTCACCTGAACCTCGGAGACAGCTGGCTCCTAAACCGGTCCCTGGAGCCCGTCCCCTCCATTCCATCAATGGAATGTCCCTCGGCATCTTCACGTCCTCTACAGCGTATAGAATGTAATGACTCGCAGGACCTTAGACCACTGGAAGAGGGGGGAAGCAAATCTGAAGGGACCGGTCTAACAGCCAGCGGAATGCAAGGTTCAGGTGAGTATAACTTTGTTATTCTGGCTCCCTATTACAAAAACAAACACTTAACCCTTGCAGTGCAGGGAAAGCTCCACTGCAAAGGTTTAGAATAATTTTGGCCGGAGTTCTTTAAGAGACAGTGAAAGCTGTATTGAAGAAAACCATGCAAATCAAATCCAAATATTTTTTTTTTTAAGTTTCTTTTGGCCAAGGAATGGTTTCGATTTATAAGACAAATAAATGATCTGACTGGCCGCTGTAGGCAACGTCACTGTTTTCATCACACACTGGGTTTGATATAATGCATGAACATGCCCTTTAATTAGGATTTTAAGGGTCACCAAGAGAATAGTTTTGGAAAAGAGCGTCCTGAATAAGCTTCTTCAATTCATGGCTCTCAGTTGGTAGTACAAATGATCAGATTTGAATGATAGGTGCTATCCAATGAGATATGAAACCTCATTTTCTAATTAAAGAAAATTAACTGAAAAAAATACTTCCACTTAAACAGTCAATGAAATTATATGTCAAGCCAAAAATGTTTTTTCTGGTTGTGAATAGAGTGCCGGAAAATGTACTCCCGAGGCTCCATTAGAGAGAATCCCCCTCACTTCCTGTCCTCTTTACCAGGGTTTCAGCAGAGAAGTGAGGAAAGTCTGTAGCAGGGGCACAGGCAGGAATAAGTTCGAGCCTTCACCTTCTCTACTAAACAAAAACACATTTCTTTCTGTATATGTTGGAGAGTTTCCCTCACTTCCTCTCTGGTAAAACATTGTCAGCCGGTGACCGAAAGTGAAGAAAAATCTTATGACTGGTGTGATGACAAAAAAAAAAAAAAAAAAAACGACGGCTTCAAACCTTTCCCCGCTCTATATAAAACCGATATAGAAGAGAAAACCGTTTTGGCTGGAGACACACTTTAAAGAAGACATTTTTATTAACCCTTGCAGTGGGGCTACCCCTGCACTGTAAGGGCTAAGTGCTCGTTTGTGTCTAGGTGCACAAATAACAAAGCTATACTCCCCTGATCCTCGAAACCAGTCGGCTCCTAGACCGGTCTCTGGAGCCTTTCTCCACTGTAGCAGTCTAAGGATTCTCAAGTCATCACGTTCTATACAGTATATAAGACATGAGGACTCCTATGGACATACCATCGCTGCCAGTGGAGGAGGAGACAGGCTGGAGAGAGCACTGTCACATTTGTCCGGCATGGAGGATCAGGTAAATATAACTTTTTTTTTTGACCTAGACACAAACAAGCACTTAACCCTTGCAGTGCCGGGGGTAGCCCCACTGCAAGGGTTAAGAATCCTGCCTTAAGAGAACACCTACAATGTTAATTGTATGACCAACCCTGTGTGTATGCGGGTATCCTGAATTTCATACTCCTAATCCTGTACAGCGAGAAACATGGGGATGTCCCCTGCCATCCTCCTTCTAAAAGTGCCAGACACCTTCGCTGCCTCTGGCTTTGCTATTTCCTGAGTCCCACTCCCGAGCCAAGCATGCAGCAAGTGATGTCACAACTCCCGATCCGCATACTAGTCTTGGTCCAAGACGAGAAATGATTGGGTTAGCATGGTAACTAGTCAACAAGCACTTTCAGCAGAAGAGGTCGGCAATGGCAGCCCGCGTATTTCTCTCAGCACAAGTTTCCCTTAGGAAGCCGCCATAGCAGCAGCGATTTATCTGATTCAAGTAGTTCCCATCACAATGGACCTTTAATGTAAGCTGCTACAATGGTTTATAGTAAGACATAAATAGCGGCATTCATTCACAGTAAAAAAAAAAATGAATTGATGATTTTGTACAGCAGTGTTATCACCTCAGCAATGGCACATAGAAAAAAAAATATGAGCATTTAAAGTATAGACTATTGGACATGTTTAACAATGCAAAAAAGACAGCTGTGTGAACATGTAAATAAAGCTTGGATATACCGAGCAGAGAGACCTAGCAGCAAAGACAAAACTAATTTGCATAATATGTAGTGCAACGGGTAATCAGCACATGTCTCTTACCAAATATCACCCCTCCCCAATGAATATGGATAGATGATAGAGAACTGGGCACACTGAGCTCGGGGTCTAGTCATGCCCTGCTACATAGCAGGATATGCTGCAACAGCAAAAGGCAGAGCGTGTCCAACTCTGAGCTTTACAAGGAAAGTCCAACCCCGGCAGAACGGTCAAGCAAGGCCGCACCTCCAGGTCACCAAGTCACGTCCTACGCCTTTGATTCTTCAGTTGCTCATAACAAAAGAATACAAACTGCAGTAGTTTGCAACTCATTGCAGAGGTGCAGCGGTGCAGATTGGGCTACCATCATTCAGTATGAAGGCCGGGGGTGGGCATTCCCATAAAGCAGTTCAGTGGCTGAAGAGGCTTCAGTTGGCTATTTTGTGATAAATTCACCCACGGGGGTTGTAAAGGAAGAGAATGCCCAGAATCATTAGCCATAAATTACACACTATAATGTTCTAGTATAGACAGATCTATGCAAAGGTATGCTCTGGATAGCTAACTTTTATGGCTCCCCAGTAACAAGCCCGAATAAGACAAACTAAGCCTAAGAGATAGGCAACCGCCCAGGAGACGTACGTTGCACGGAAATGTCTGGCGAAATCTTGTGTGCCGACCTGGGAAAGAACAGAGAATAAAGTCACTTCGATTGCAGTAGTATTTGCATGCATTTTAACTGGAAATTTCTGCATTCCTTTGGTTACATGAAAAGAATATCGACACCTGAAATAAACCACAATAGATAAGTGTAGAACATGGGAATAAAAACAGGCATCCTAAAACCCAAGTAAATACCTGAGACCTTTCTCCCTGGGAGCCCCCAAAGTTCTTCTACAAATACCAAAACATTAACATGCCCCCAACATCAGCCGGCCTCATCATGTTCTATCCCCGTGACACCCTTTAAAGCAGTCAAGCAAAACACTCATCAACTCATAACCAGCTTTAAAGCACGGTGCACATGGCTGGTGAGTGTGCTGGGAAACTTTTTGCTGGTGTACTGTATAAAGCCCTTCCATGTGCACCTTGCTCTAAAGCTGGTTATGAGTTGATGAGTGCGTTTCTGCCATTTGTTTTGCTTGACTGATTTGGTGCAGTGACACACTGGGAGTCTCAGCTACCGTTGTGATGTGCGGGGTCCCTTGTGTGTCCCTGTGCCTTTAAGGGGGTTGTGCTTCCTCCTGGCGGACCTGCACACAATTTTATCTTTTGCTACATGTGCTCCAAGATGGAGACTCTCATAGTTTAGAGTTAGGACCGCACTACACAGAGGAAGCTTGGCGCGGCTGTGCGGCTTTCACATACTCTGCAGAAGACGTGTATCTAAACCTCTGTTTTTGAACCTTAGCGGTTAGACAAGTTTTTTTTGCATGCGGGCTGGTGAGTGTGCTGGGAAACTTTTTGCTGTTGTACCCTTTAAAGCAGAACTCCCGGTAAATCAAAGCTTAACCCTTTCAGTAGGGCTACCCTAAGGTCCTGTGAGTCTTCACATCATTTACAGTGTATTGGACATGAGGATGCTGAGGGACATTTCATCACTAGACCGGAAGAGGAAGGAGAAAGCTTGGAGGCAGCAGTGTAAGAGCATGCCGGGATCTCAGTTCAGGTTAGTATTAATTTTGTTGTTTTTGCACCCTATACAAAATGAGCACTTAACCCTTGCAGGGCGGGGGGGGGGTAGCCCCACTGCAAGGGTTAAGGTTTGATTTGCCCAGAGTTCTGCTTTAACGAGGACATAAACTTTCCAGCTGAGATAGAAACAATAAAACAAATGTAAGTCATTGTTATAGCGGCCACACATGTATTAATATGAATCGATCATTCAAATTGAATTAAAAAACAAAATGAACATCAATAGATTTAGAGAGCTCTTGATAAACTTTGGTTTTACTGTGTTGATAGTGTACACTGTATGGCAGAATTTCATAGATCACTTCTGGCGGCACCAATAAATATGTGTTTGTGTCAGAGAATAGTACAGCTCTACTAATATGATGGGATATTAAACGTCAAAAGGTTTTCTAACTAAGTCAGCTGCTAAATGATGTACAATGGATGCTGCTCCTTGAGGTTTAAAAGTTTTAGCTTCCTGCAGAATCAGCTGCCCTCCCCCCTGAGCACTGGCCCAGATATTCTGGTTTAGGGTGACTCCTTTCCCTTGCAGGTTTCTACAGAGCCATCCTTGTGTGCGTTAGTAAGCCGTGTGTCTCCACAGCACAAAGACGCAGCAAGGCAATCCACTCCCCTTTTCCCCACTTCCTCCTTATCCTGGCGAATAGATGGACAGTTGCTGCAGATAGCCTTGCCCCTTGTGATCCTATACTGGACAGGAAGTTCAGGGAATTGGAGCTGAGAGAGTTGGACCCATCTGTTTGGAAACATGAAGACTGTCAATGTCTGGACAAAAAAGGAAAAAAAAAAAATATATGACATGGATTGGTCTCCACAGAGTCCAGACCATAACCCCATTGGGAGTCTTTGGGATGTGATGGAGAAGACTTTACGCAGTGCTCCGACTCTCCCATCATCACTACAAGATCTTGGGGAAAACTTAATAAAACCCTGAACAGAACTAAATGTTGTGACATTGTGAAAGCTTATCAAAACGATGTCATGGCGAATGTGTGCCGTATTCAAAGCTAAAGGTGGTCCAACGAAATATCAGAGTGTGTGACTTTTTTTTGCCAGGCAGTTTATTAAGACTGATTAATGGTATATTCTGTAAACTTCAAAGTGTGGAACAATACTGCGACACTGCATCATTCAATATATTCATTGGTGATGAGTTGCTGTGATTACTGGAATCCAGAGCAATCACAAATCAATATGTATATGGCCACCTTTAGAGATTCTATGCAGTTTTCTTATCCAGAGAATATTCTTATTGCCTTCTAGGGTTTGGAAGCAAAACAACTTGCTATAGAAGCCCAGGGGTTATAGATTTGCATTTAGAACCAAAACAAATTTGTTAGTGTGCGGGAGGGAGGGCCTGACGGGAGAGAAGAAGACTTGAGAATTTGTATTTCTGCAACCTAAATGACTTACCATATAATAAATGGAAAATCAAATTCAATTTCACATAAAAAAGCTCAATCCAAAAATCGATATTTTTTTGTAATTGATACATGTTATTGGAAAACAAATAAAAGGGTTTTTAGAGTGTATAAATGATGACATAAACACAGTTCTATTTGTTGGACAGACTTCCTTCAAGTAGCGGCTTTGAACTGAAAATGTACAGGTAAAATAAACATGAAATGACTCACTTACAGTTAGGCCAACACCAATAAAAATGCAGATCATTCCCATTGTAATATAAGCACAGCAGCGTCGGCGGGGAAGGGCACTTCCTACAGATGATCTGAGAAAAGAAGAAAAAAAAAATCTATTAGATTTTAATTTCCACTCTAAATTACTGCACCGTTCTGGAGGAAATACACAAAGCTCACCAAGATTCAAGTAGCAATACACAGTACATGGCTCTTGTATTTAGCCAATATTTTCTTATCCCGGATTTCCCCTTTGAAGTAGATGCAATCCCAAACTGAAAGAAATCTAGTTTGCTAAAACACTATGGAGGGGAATTTATCAAAACTGGAGTAGACAGAATCTGGTACAGCTGTGCATGGCAACCAATCAGCATTCACCTTTCATTTTCAAACCTTAACTGAACAAACTGAAGAGAGAAGCTGATTGGTTGCCATAGGCAACTGCTCCAGATTGCCATAGGCAACTGCTCCAGATTCTTCTGCTCCAGTTTTGATAAATGTCCCCCTATGCATCATAAACAATTCATTTTTTTAATTCTTATTAATAATTATCTCATCTAATGTTGGAAATCAACACTACTGATCTCCACCAGCCACTTCCTGTCCACTTGCATGCATTCCAGCAACTGCTTGATGACTGAACAGCGTGTTTGTAGAGCACTGGATCCGACTAGGGGAAAATATTCCAAAACCAGAGGCAGGTATCTGTTACTTGGATGGTCCTCAGTGGCTCTTGAAGTAGTGATAGACGACTTGTCAGATTGACTGTTGGTCCATTACAGCAGCATTCCCTATGAATGTATGTGCATTACCTTTTGTCCAGATTTACCCCTATTTCATGCCGGTTTTTGAGCCTCTGAAAAGCATGGGCTTCTTTTCATGCAGTAAAAGTTTACTGGACACATGCTACAATTGTGGTGCTCCCCCTTTTTTCTCCTACATGTCATTCCTCCATTACCTGATGGTGACAACAGGGGACCATGCCTGTATAGTAGGGCTGCAACAACTAATCGACATAATCGATTATAATCGATTATTGAAAAAGTTGTCAACTTTTTCAATAATCGAATAATCGGCTTCCTGATCTTGTGCATCAGAGCGGACACTTGCATTAAGATAGCATTGGACAGAATGAGAACACAGGAGATCAATTGGTAGGCAGGGACAGAGCGATGTCACTAGAAAACAGGAGGGGCCTAAACAAGGACCACCAGCTAATATTTTAATATAAACAACAGATTTTACATTTTTGACATTCAATTAACATGTTAAAGTGTACCACTAGCTATAGAGGACTACAAAACCCAGCAATAGTACATTATACAGCGCAATACAGAATACCACCAGCTATAATGTACTATTGCTGGGATTTGTTGTATTCCCCTATAGCTGATGGTATTCTGCATTGCGCTGTATAATGTACTATTGCTGGGATTTGTAGTCCTCTATAGCCGGTGCCATTCTGCATTGATTGCTGTATAATTTTACACTTTCCATTTCACTATATTGCACACCAATTATTTTTTTCTTCCACCGCTCCAAGCTTGCTCCTGTGATGGACTACAATCTCAATACAAACTAGTAGTCCATCACCGGAGCCATTTAAAAAAAAATCCAGATTAACCGATTAATCTAACTTAATAATTGGCTAACTAATCGATTTTGAAAATAATCGTTAGCTGCAGCTCCACTTCCAGCACAAACACATGATATATCATCATACATCTGGGTGTCACGGTAGAAAGATCACTTCTGTGATTCCACATATACTGCATGTGTGACGCAGTCGGGAAGGTGTTAAAATAATAATGAGACGCAGCAGAACATTAAAAAGATGTAAACAGGAGTTTATTAAAACCATGGCAGTTGTGCATGATACCAAGTGCTTTAGCAAACTAAAGGCCATTCAGTTATGGTTTACATGCTTTTGAAAGTAAACCATTTTATACTATGCCATTTAATTTTAATTTAAGAAAAAAAAATGTTTTGCATAAATTAAAAAATGTTTTGCATAAATTAAATATACAGCTCTGCACCTTTGCTACTATAAAATGCCATCCTCAGAGTGGGACATCGGCATGCTTGGCTTACATTATTAGGGAGATTATTGAAAAATAAGGAAAAACACATGACATATGACTATATCCACTATGTGATCATTGAATGGTATGATTGCTCACATGACTTCAATGTGACTGGTCTTTTCTCATGGAATGTGTACAGGGGAACAATCTCTGCTCTGAGCTTTGCTTTCCCCATAGAGGAGAGATCAATTCTGGTTGAGTTTGTCTGGAATATAATTTTCGTAAAGTCTGTGTGAATGCTTTCTAGGATTGCAGCCATCTTTACGTTTTAGCTTCTATACAAAGATAATGCTGGTGAGGTTAAAGGTCAACTCCACCCAAAATACAGTTGGGCAGAATCAGCTACTGTATTCTTCGATATGTCAAGCAATGTACTGTATATATAGTCCACCAAAACCTGCTCTAATATTTGGCTGGAAAGATTAATAAGGTTGAGATGATACTTCTGCAGGCTGTGACTGACCCACCTCCTGCTTGCTATTTAAAATTTTAGTCTATGTTTAGTCCATGTTTAAGTAACATGCATTGAGGGCTGTCTCCTTCATATAAAGCAGTCTTAGATAAGTTAGTTTTCACCACTGCAAGAACTTTTCAGTGAACAGAGTAATGTCCTACCCTAAAGCCCCTCTCCTACTGTCCATAACCCCAAACCTAACCATACTTCTACTTGTAAACCTAACTCTCACACTGAGCATCCATGTAAATACAGCCCTAACATGAACCTTCCCTGTCACCCTAACTCTACTCCTACTTGTAACCCTAACTCTCACACTGCCCATCCCTGCAACCCCAAACCTAACATTACCTTCCCTATCACCATACCTCTACCCCTTCTTGTAACCCTAACTCTCACACTGACCATCCATGTAAATACAGCCCTAACATTAATACCTTCCCTGTCACCCTAACTCTACTCCTACTTGTAACCCAAACCCTCACATTGACCATTCCTGTAAAAACAACCCTCACACTAACCCTCCCTTTCACCCTAACACTACCCCTCCTTGTAACCCTAACTCTCACACTGCCCATTCCTGCAACCCCAAACCTAACATTACCTTCCCCATCTTGGGCAGGCAGATAGTACTTGCGATAATCGCAAGCCCGCCCAGCTGAGGGGCGGGCTTCCGATAACCGCAATGCTGAACGGGCAGTGTGCGCTTGCGCACACCGGCCCGTGCGGCAGTTATCTCACGATCATGCTACAAACCAGCCGAAAAGTGTACGATTCTCGGCTGGTTTTCGAACATGCTCGAAAGACAAAAGTCGTGCGACTGTACAGTAGAAACGGTCGCACGCCTTCCACACATCTTGCGATAATCGTACGATCGCGGGATTTCCCGTGATTATCGTACGATTATCGCAAGGTATGTGGGCACCTTAACACTAACCCTCCCAATCACCCTCATTCTACCCCTTCTTCTAAATCCAATCTTCACATTGGCCATCCCTGTATCCCCAACCCTAACCCTCAATGTCACCCTAACACTACCCCTTCTTCTAAATCCAATCTTACACTGACTCTCCCTTTAAAACCAGACCCCAATACTATCCCTTCCTGCCACCCCAATACTCACATTTACTTAACCCCTAGTTTGCATGCTCATTTACCTTGTTAGGATCCCAGCATCAAACTGCATTGTTCAAAGCCTCTACACGGCCCTTTAAACAGCTCAGAAGGCATCTCCTGCACATATCTAATTACCCTTTCAGCTGGTTCGCATCTTGCATCATCTCAATATAAAGACATACTTTGGATAATTAGAACCTTTGAATTGAAAATGAAGCTATGAATTTCAAAAGGAATACATAAGTGAACTAAAAGTCGGTTTAAGATATTTGCCTGAAGTTCTATAATCCTAAATGTCAGATACTTACATTTTCTTGCAATGTGGGCACTTTGCCAATGTGTTAAATCTCAGTTCCATCCACTGCAAGAGAGAAAGAGAAGCTGGTCAGCGACAATGTTTATTTAGTGTCATCTCAACGTCATAAGCAGACTATGGATACAAACATCTCTCTGGAATGTTATTCAACATTGATAGATGACATTTGTCTTCCACCAAGCAAATGGCCCGTAGACTGGTATTCCCAAAACAGGGAAATTCCCAGGCTTTGGTGCAATTAGGTCAGCCAATGGTTGATGTAACACAGGCTCTGAGCAATGATATCACTTGATTAACCCCTTCGTGAGTGACCTACAGTGTACGTCGCCAGCATCGGGGCTGTTTAAACAGACTCCCGGCGACTTTTGCCGCCGGGACTCTGTTTAAACTTGTAGAGCCGACTGTCGGCTTTACAACAGAAGCGATTCTGGCGACTTACCTGTCGCCAGATCGCTTCTGTGTCCCGAAGAAGGGGCCGCCTTTGCCCCTCCTACGGGCCCGGGACCGGCTTCCTAGGTTTCCGCGGAGAGCTGGGGAGGAAAAATCGACGAACTTCCGTTCATCGATCCCCTCCCCGTTCTATGGGACCGGGAGTGATGCAAATTGCATCACTTCCGGTCCCTGGGCTGTCAGTTCTGGGCTCCTGCAGCCCAGCTATAAGCTATTGAAGTGCGATCTGCACTTCAATAGCTTCATGAAGGGGTTAAAGTCTGTTTGAGAGTGGTTGAAGTTGTCTGTGTGCATCGCCAGCATAAGAGGCGTATTCGTTAAAACTGTATAGTTAGAAATGGGCAGTAATCTACAACAGCCAGTTAAGAACCACATCTCTGACCACCTCTATAGACCATTTACAATAATAAATGTACGCATCATTAGTAAATAAAATCCTATTCTCTCTTAGACCAGAAACCAGAACGTGTCCAGGGTAATACATACAGAGGGGAATTTTTCCTGGGCAAATGCTCCAGATTCGGTCTTCTCCAGTTTTGATAAATTCTCCTCACAGTATGTAGGTGAAATGTAGATTAGAAACTTACCAGAAAAGTGTTTCCACAGTGACCACAAACTACTCGGGTACCTTCTGGCTGAAGCGGGAGGGCGGGCTGGGCAGGCTGTTCTTCAGGTATCAGCATCACCGGGCCCAGATTAATGATACGTCTGCTATAAAGATAAGCCAATATTATTACCTAAGAGCTGCAGTTTCAAGAAGTAGAATTTGCCATCAGTAGATTTGTTTAGCACAGGGGAATAATACATAGGGGCAGAGGGAATTGGGGGCCTATTCCTGCTATTTCCGGAAGAATTTCTCTCTTCTAGAGATAGAGGATTTAAATAGAGGATTTCCCATGTTTCTTTGATGTCCCTTTTCTTTTTTTTTATATATTATAGGTATTTATATGGCACCAACAATTTACACATCGCTTTACATTTTATATATTCACA
>NW_017306311.1:1190012-1193413 GCF_000935625.1 Nanorana parkeri | reverse complement strand
GGGGGGGGTTTGGCAGGGGAGGGGGGCGCACTGTGGAACCTAGCCTTAGGGCAGCAAAGAGAGTAAATCCGGCCACGCAATCAAAGACCGTCTCACAGGCATACATACACATACAGGGCCAATTTGGACAGAAGTCAATTAACCTACCAGCATGTCTTTGGATTGTGGAAGGAAACCAGAGTACCTGGGGAAAGCCTGTGCAAGCAAAGGGAGAACATGCAAACTCCATGCACATAAGATTCAAAACAGGGACCTAGGTGCTAAAAGGCAGTAGTACTAACCAGTAGGCCACTGTGATTACAGTGATACCTCTACGTAGCAGAGAGAACTGCTTCTTTATTCTCTAACCAGCAGGTTTTAGGTAGAGAGGTGACACCAATGTATGCTTTAAAGTCAAAACCTTTTCTTCAGCTTTGGATAGAGTAAAGAAGAGAGTTATAACCGCTGGCAGTGTTTATTTTGTGCCATATGTGTCCCATTGGGGAGATTTCTCTTCTCTTCCTGTCCGATTACCACAACAGGAAGTGAGAGAAAAACTTTCCAAAGAGAGGGCAATCCTTGCTGGTCAGCAGGGGCACCAGAACTAGTGCACCCATTGGAGGATTTTTCATCTATTCTTGGGTTTTCCCCAAATGTGGTCTTTTCTTTCACTTTCACTGAGAACAATTTTGACTTATCTGCTGTGTGTCTTTAGTGATCTGCATGCAGCTCAGTTTTAATGAGGCAGCCCATGGGAGCCCAGGGAAGTATCAATCATCTTCCATGGTCAGGAGCTCCTTCCCTCTTGACAAAACTGGAGGTTCCTAAAAAGGCCATTATTACCAGAATACAAATTGTTCTATCTTGCAGGAACTCTGACGACACTCCACTACTGACTTTCCATAATGTGATATAAAGAATGCTGCAGTAAGACATAAAACACTAATAATCGTCCCCTGCAGAAGGTTAGAGACAGAAACTCTGAAGTTGGGACCTCAATGATGGGAGTCGGAGTTAGAATTGGCTGGATGTAAATCAGCCCGGCACCATCTCCACACAAAATGGGAATTTTGCTTTTTGGATGAACTTGCTAATTAAAGCGCAACTCCATCTTTTCTACTTCAATGGAATTTCTATAGGTATGATAAAGGATCTCATTATAAATGCAGATTACAGAAGGTAGAAAATTATACATTAGTCTCAGGCTAATCTCCTTAGACTCCTTCAAGCACAGACATTACCAGGATGAAGCTGGGCAGCGTGATAATTGAAGCATGGCTCTCTCAATTTTATCATGATGCAAAGCTAGTGGTGTCTGCAGGATGTACACAGCAACCATAATTCATTGTCAGAACAGTTCAGTCCATAGACAGTAGACTACAAGAAGCTCATAAATAAATGTATGGATTTATTTAATGAAAAAAAAAAGATTTGTACTCTTCGTGAGATCTAATATGGTCATTAATATTTGTTAAAATGAGTAAATTAATTTATACTTTTTTTTGAGGCCTAGTGCGTACCAGTTAGGTCGCGGACATCCTATTCGCCGTGATGTATCCTTGCAGATAAGGAGGCAGTTACAAGGACACCTGACATACTTCTTCCCTGAGGGAGGGGTTTTGATTGGCTGAAATGAAAAAGTACAAGGGGGAGTAATTACTTGAAGCAAATATGAAGAAGGCATATGAAGAATTAAAATTCTGTTTGTAACCCCCTCTTACACATGTTCCATTTGCTTTGTATTTTTTGTGCTTCTCATACCTGAAAAAGTACTGTAAAGTAGTAGTCACACTACCTTCCTATTCATTCCAATAGGGCTTGTAGCACTGGTCTGTGGGAGTACAATGGTGCCTACACGTTACCCACATGTGACATGTGACGCTCCTCTGTGGCTTCCTCTCCCGGCATTCCATGCTGCCTCTAAAAGGTCTTGTGAGATAATGTTTGTAGGCATGTCCATTCTTGTCTTAAGCTCACAATCAGTTAAAGATGAATGCAGATGAAATTCACATAGTCCAGAGGGCTACAGGAGTTGTAGCCATGATGGCCAGGACAGAGAGGAAGAAGATGCATGACAGCGGGCATCATCCAACCCAAGAGGTTAGAAAGCGACCCTAGCATGGGTAAAGGGATGAAAATGGAGTCAAAGAGCTGAGGACAGAGTTGAGCTGTAAATTTCTTATTTTTTCCTCTGAGGGCTACAAAATTGTACTAATGTGCGTCTTCATTAAAGTGACATTAAATCCTCAGATTTTTTAACATAAACCAATACTGTAATGTGTGCCTTACTGTAATGCATGGTTGTTTCCCTTCTCTTTGCTGCTCTTCCTTTTATATTCTCATGTCTTCTAATGCTTGGGAAGAACTTCCCTTTGCAGCTGAGTGCCTCTTCCTGTAGTGCTGGCTCAGGTTGTGTACCTACACACAGAAACCATGTATCCATTTCAGGGATAAGGCAGTCTGCTGCAAAACAGAAGTTCTGCCCAGCATGAGAACAGATATAGTTACATAGTTACATAGTATTTGAGGTTGAATAAAGACATTAGTCCATCAAGTCCAACCTATTAGGATCTCATTCTAGGAGTACCTGTACCCCTGTATATTACCTGTACCCCTGTATATTACCGTCCCTTAAGAAATCGTCCAAAAGTTTCTTGAACAATTCCACATTATTTGCTGAAATCACCACCAGTGGCAGTGAGTTCCAGACCCTAACTGATCTTACTTGTGCTGGAATTTTTTTTCCACCAATTTTAGGTGATGGCCTCTAGTATCCCACATCTGGTCTGTGTTTAGGTTTTGAAAGATACAGATTTAAAAGGAAGAGCAGCAAAGAGAAGGGAAACAACCATGGATTACAGTAAGGCACACATTACAGTATTGTTTTATGTTAAAAAATCTGAGGGTTCAATGTTACTTTAAGCCTTCATTTACATCTCTGCCATTCAAAAAGCTTAATAGTGCTTACTGCAATTTTTTCAAAAATTGCATGGCACCACATTACATGGTAATAGGTTACCATGCGATGTGGTGTGATACAATGCACATTTGATGACTTGGCATCCCAGTGCAGCTAACATTGTAACATGAAATGTGGGATTGTGTATGACCTTGCACGCGCTCCTGTATTGCATAAATGGGAACGGAGCCATAAAGGTGGCCAGCAGTGCATGCATAATTTGTCTGCTAAGTATTTTTTCATAAAACAAAGATGCAATTCTACAGCAGCCAAATGTGCATGTTTGTTCCTTTGCAGGGTACTCGGGGATCCCAACCTGAAAGAAGTAATTTCAGGGAGGTGTCCCCTCCCCCCTCCCTCCCATCCACGGAGGGGGGGGGGGGGGTTGGGGGGGGGGGGGGGAAAACCCAGCCCCTCCCCTGCCACGGCAGAGAGCCGTGACAGGATCGAGAGGTGAACGAAC
>NW_017306311.1:1186296-1189871 GCF_000935625.1 Nanorana parkeri | reverse complement strand
AAAATCCATCCTACCCTTTGAATACGTTCTTCAAGAATAGAAAATGACTGTGGTTCGGTGGGGCCTGAACGTGTATGATTGTTGCTCGATCTACCTGTAACTAGCAGGCAAATCAAGGCAAATCTTCTTACGATTAGATACCTGAAAATGAACTTTACCCATGCAAGATAAAGCATCATGTTGACATCAATACTGCCCCCTGCTACAGCTCATACCTACCTTCACTCAATGCTAAAACACTCACGGAATAGAAGAAAAAAAAGCCTTGTGTATGAATCAAGGTAAAGAGAAGTCACTAGCACTCCAGCGTAAATACAAGTCAATATTTATTGACTACAAAGTGTCGCATAATCACAAGCGACCTTTTGGAAGCTTCCTCAGGCAAAACTCAGCTCGCGGTATACTGAGCCTAGGGTGATGGGAGGACGCTAGTTTGTGTCCTCCCGTTACCCTAAGGAGAACTATGGGGAAAAGCCTTAACCCCATAGTTCTCCTTTAAGTCCATTGAAACTACACATCCACAAAAGCCTACCATGTTTCACAGGGGACAAGGCAGCTGGTCTTACTGCAGGGCAAACAGTGTTTAAAAAGTGGAAAAATAATGGATCTAGCGGAAGTATCAACAGGTAATAAAATCTTTGTTACGGGCGACTCCAAAAAAACAAAAACTGATGTTTTACATCTAGTGACAGACTGCATCATGTATGTAAATTTACCCACCAGTCCATGATCATTTTGCAACACCGTAAACCTCCTGATCAATGCAGTTGCCAATGGTGGGAAATAGCTTGTGCTAACTTAGAAAGCGGTCTCATCGCTAGCACAAATCCACTCCTACAAACCAAAAGGTATTCTCATACGCAAAGTGCATCTAAGGCCACATTCATACCAGGACGTTTCGTTGCGCTTTTTTTCCACGCTGAAACGCATGCAAATCAAAATCCCATGTATTCCTATGGAGGCCGTTCAAACAAACGCGCTGAAATCGCATGTACAAATACACCCATTGTTTAAAATAGTCCATGAGCTTCTTTTGTGGTGCTTGTCAGCTTGTTTAGCTCCATAGACTTCAATGGAAACATGCTTTTTTTAGCGCGTTTTTGCAGCCGAGACTGCTTTTCATTGGACAACTGAAAACGAGTTGAAAACGCGCCTTAAAACGCTCTTACATATAACAGAAAACGCCTGTAAAATGTGCAAAAAAAATGCTCAAAAAAAAAGCGCTGAAACGCTGTCGCCTTGGTGTGAATGGGGTCTAAGTGTACCTTCAGCTTTCATTATGAGAGGTCTTAAAGAAGAACTCTGGGCAAATCAATTGGTAACCCTTGCAGTGGGGCTACCCCAGCACTGTGAGGGTTAAGCACTCGTTTTGTCTAGAGAGCTAAAATAAGTTATACTCCCCTGAACCATGATCCCGGCTGGCTCCTTATATACTCCCTCTGCGTCTTATACACGGTATAGAATGTGGTGACTCACAGGACATTAGACCGCTGGAGAGTGGGGAAGCTGAAGGCACCGGTCTAGTAGCAAGCCGGGATTCGTCGTTCAGGTATAACTGTTATTTTAGCTCCCGAGACAAAACTAACGCTTAACCTTTGCAGTGCGGGGGGTAGCACCACTGAAAGGGTTAAGATCTGATTGGCTGGAGTTGTGCTTTAAGTTGGCCATACACTCGAAGTTTTTGGCTGGTCGATGTTCAGCCAAAAAATCTTTCCATCTATCCACTGAGCGAAGAACCAACCAGAATTCCTTCCATGTATGGCCAGCTTTAATCTCTCAGTTGGATCTCTTTGATTTTATATATCTGTAAAAATAAGTTCTGGCTAAGATTAGTTGTTAATACTCCCACTTATTGGGTCCCTGAGTTATAAATGACATTAAACATCCCATTCAATAATTTAACAGCAAGAAACAAACATAACACCCCCCCCCGATCCCCGACCACCACCAAATATTCCCACTTCCTTTGAATTCGATCATCATCATAAGAAATATTGTTTACCGTGGCCTCATTGCAGACTGTGCACTTCACGACATGCTGATGAAGCTTTCCATCCAAATTAATAAGAGACTGGCACACACGGCAATTTACTACGGGAACTCCGCTGGCATCTGGGCTGGCAATGGCTGTGTACGGAGGAGGTAATTCAGCTGCAGAGAAGAATTATTTTGTGAAAACTGACAGGCAACGTTTGCGGTAAACATGAACTCGGAGCAACAACAAAGCTTGATGATATATAATAAGCCCTAATGGTGCCCGCTAATCACATTTATAACATTCCAGATCTAATTAGAGGTTGGTGCAGTAAGGGAAAGTCAGAAAATAGACTATTAGCAGAGTCTGTTGATAGAAACTGTAGATAACACAACCTTTCATGATCTGCTCATCTAGGAACATTCTGCAGCTTCCTGAATTGGAGGACTGTAGAAAATCAAATGTTCCCTATAAGCTTGTTTCCAAACCAGCGCATTGCAAAATACCGTCCCCAAAGGTTATGAACCGAGCTCAGAACACTATCTGGTACATCCTTTCCTCCTGATCAATGGTAAGAAGCTTTCAGCAGAGCCAACGTCTTTACTAGCTATTCTAAAGCTTAAAAAGGAATGAGTGTTCTGTTTAATGCTTTGTATATATATAACTGCAAAGGGGAACTTATTGTTAAAGCCAAAATCCAGACACAAATGATTGCAGCTTTGAAGTCATTAATAGACAGATTTCTAAATGTAAGTACCTGGCTTTGAACTGCTATCAGCCTCTTGCAGTCCATGTACAACAGAGGTGACAGTGAAAGGAGCCAGTTAGTTGTGCTGCAGTGAAAACAAGGGACATCCTGATAGCAGGAGAAAGCAGAGAGATGAGACAATCCGTGTGCTGCTTCTCCTTTCACTGTCCAGACACCTGGCCGGCCGGGGAAGGAGCAAGACCTTGTGAGGTTTACCTAAAGTAGTGTTAAACTCTCAAAGTTTTTTTTCTTTTTCAATAATGAATCCAGATTAAATACACATTGTCCAGAAAAGTATTTCTTTACATTTTTGCCCAAGCACTTAGTCATCATGTTTCCAAACATGTTCCTCCAGCTCAATCAGCTCAGCTCCCCTGAATTTCCTCTCCAGTACAAGATGGCAAAGGACAGCACTGTCTCCATCAGCTGTCCATCCACCAGCTTGGAGAAAAGAATAGGGAAGGGGGGGCAGGGAGGAGGGGAATGGCTTCTCTGCACACACAAGGGTGACTCCATAGGACTCTGCAAGGGAAAGGAGTTACCCTAAATCAGGATATCAGGACCAGTGTTCAGGGGACCAGCTGATTCTGCAGGAAACTTTTAAACATCAAGGAGCAGCATCCATTCTAAGTGTTTTAATCAGCATTTGCAATTGCTTTAAAACCTTGTGACTTATAATATTACTTTAAAGAGACACTGTCACCTTGCCCAAAGTGACATCGTCTCTGCAAAGCACATCCTCGACTTCCTTATGCTTCCCTTGCCTGTGTTCCCTTTCACTTCTTTCTCCTCCAGCAGCCGGCGTGCAAGTCCACTGTGTGCAAGCCAACCTTAGTGGTGATGTCACTACCT
>NW_017306311.1:1186022-1186251 GCF_000935625.1 Nanorana parkeri | reverse complement strand
CTACATTGGCACAGCAACAGTGTCTTTTTTTAATTTTTTTTTATTTAGCATGAAAGAAATAGAAGGTCCCCTGGCAGTGCTGTGTTGTGTGGCTGAGCTCTGTAAATCTCAGAGCTGGATGGCTAGAAGTACAAATCCTTTGGTAGGTAAAATATATGCCCACATAATAAATGTAAAGCATTAATTCTAACAGCAGGTCCTCTTAAATCCCTTTTCAATATATATATAT
>NW_017306311.1:1179468-1185960 GCF_000935625.1 Nanorana parkeri | reverse complement strand
ATCTCAATCTTACACACACACACACACACACACACACACACACACACACACACACACTCGATACTAACCCAGTTGCAGATACAGAGAATTTGGGCAAGTACTCATGCTCACCCAAGTGCTCCGATACCTTCCCCGATACCAGAACTTCCAGTCAGAGGGAGATTTCCCTTGAACATGGAGACGGGAAGCCGGATCCATGCTGTTTAGCGAGGAAGCTGGCCTCCCAGCCAATCAGCATCGAGTCAGCCAAACAGATTTGATAATATAGTGACACAACCTCCATCCTGCAGACACCTCATTCTCCTCACATTACGCCCATATCCATCCTCAGGAGCAGTCATCACCGTACCACACATGCCCCTTAGCCCGCCGGGTAGGCAGCGCTCTCCAAGCCACTTTACCTCTCCTGGATCTGGCCACATCTCAGTCTCACAAGATGTACAAACACCGCCTGATTCCAGTGTGTTCAGTGTCCGTACCTGCGTGATCAGCGGTATAATAATAATCCTATTAGAGGATTTCTGATTAAGAGCACTGCGCAGTAGCAGGCTGAGGGCCGACCACGCAGGCGGTAAGGGCGCTGTACACACACCGGAGTCAGGCGGTGTTTGTACATCTCGAGAGACTGAGACATGGACAGATCCGGGAGAGGTAAAGCAGCTTGGGAGAGCGGTGTCAGCCCAGCTGCATGAGGGACATCTGTGGTACGATGATGACTGCTCCTGAGGATGGATATGGGGAGGTGAGGAGAATGTAGTGTGAGGAGAGTGGGGTGTCTGTAGGGTGGGAGTTGTTTCAACATATTATCAGTTCTGTTTGGCCGGCTCGATGCTGATTGGCCTTCCCGGCCAAACAGCATAGAGTTGGCTTCCCGAGCATTCAAGGGCTCCCCGATTGTCCAGCAAGCCGGCTCCATGCTAGCGGAATTACCAGTATCGGTACTTGGTATCGGTGAGTACCGAAATAGAAATCGGTACTCGATACCGAAAAAAACGGTATCGGTGCATCCCTAATAGACACACTATATTGACCGGCATACCAGTTTATCATCATTGTGAATGTAACATTGCCTTTCCACCATTTACCTCCTTTCCCAAGAACGTATTTTCCGCAGGAATGCCCTCAGTGGTGACGTTTATTTTTTTCCTTCATTGTGGCCTTTCCATCGGGGTGAATAAATCACAAGTCTGGTCTTCCTTTACACTGACAGCAATTCACATGACATTAACATCAGCCGGGGTAGAAAGCAGACAATAGGGATTTAGGCGATAGTCTGCGGAGATCATTTTTACATTTTGTGACATGGAAAAATGTAAAATCAAAGAAGCTGGCGGATCTTCCACAGGACAGAGACATCACGACTGCAGCGTTGGCTAATTAATAGAAATATGTAAAGGAGAAAGGCGGGTAATGGGTATAATACAAAACTCTAACGATAATGTGCAGCATGAAGCTGTATACCTATGTCAGGAGTAGACAAAATCCCAGGAGCCAAGTTGCCATTGCTCCTTAGAAATGACAGCTGGTGCCTAACTTTTGAGGTTTTCTCTAGTTGTCAATGGAGCTGGCCGCTAAAAATAAATCCTGCCGAGTCCTGGATTGGACTGTCTGGCTCCTTAATTCCATATTAATTTGCTAGCCCTTGATCTATATTTTTTTGTTTGGAAGTAATAATATTCCCATAAAGAGTTACGCCTGTAGCAAGAAATAGAGCCAGATTCCAGCAGTTTTCTACTTCACTGGATTCCATCGCATAGCAGTCATTAATAGCAGCATCTATAGACCATTCTATGCAAATTCTGTAGGTAAATAGTAAGCCTAATCTTATTTCCAGAGGCAATAAATCAAAAAATACATCGCCTTTCAAAATGTTCTGAAAGAAGCTTTTCCACTGTCCCGCACACTCATCCTGCTGACAGCAGCTGAAGAACTACAATTTCCATAATTGCAATGCTTTAGTGGACCTTTTCCGCTTTCACAAAAAAAAAAAAAAAAAATATATATATATATCTATCTCACATCAGCATTCGGCTCTGCATGCTCATATGAAATCATCTCAACCATATTTTGATGTTAAACAAACATATTTTTCTTTTACTTACAATAATTGTTTTTCCACTTCCTGGTCCTTTTAGGCATTAGGGATGTAGCCCATGCCTAAGCGATGCATCCTAGGAAAGTTACACCACAGTGCATTGCTGGGAAATCTTATCTGTAATCTCATAAAATCACTGAGATGACATACGTGCATTGTCTCATGTCCTTGTCACATGTGTCAGAGTTCCAGGGAGTAAAGGGAGACTGATTAGTTTGCCCTTACTAAAAATGGCCACCATGAGAAGAATGCGGAAGAAAAGAGAAATAAAAGTATGCAAAGAATAAAAAGTCAGCAATTATATAGGTGTGTGTTTTGTAGATTGTCATTACTAAACATTTCTAAAGGTGACTTTGTTGGAATTTTAAAGATAGGGGTGAAGTTCCTCTTTAACCGCTTGTAGGCCTGGTTCACAGCTGAGTGTTCTGAGAACGCCCCGGCATTCGTGGAATCGCGCACAAATGCGAAACGTTCTTGCGGTGCCATTCATTTCTAATGGCACCCCAAACGCGGCCCGCAAATCACGAGGTTTTCCGCAGGTCACTCGTCGCACAGAGGTGCAGGAGCCTTTTTGCTGCGTTTGCCACGCAGATACGATCCTACTGAAATCAATAATTATCATTTCTTTTAAATTATATATTTTTATTACTTCTTATTATCCAGTACATCCAATTAGGTGAACAATAAATAAATCCTATTATTGCATTTAGGCAGCCCTAACGAGAGACTGTTTTCCAGGAGAGCAAAGGCACGGGAATTAGGGACGAAGTGAATCAGGAATTTTTGTTTCTTAAACATTTGTTTTATTTGGAGGATGGTGTCCTGGTAAAAAAAGAAAAGCTAACTGCATTGTTAGTAAATAGTATTTTTTATTACACTTTCATATCATTAAAGCTAACCTGGAGGCCAACAATTGGCTATATATTTACATTTTCTATGTGTTCTGCCATAGAACTGTTTATCAGAAGGTGCAGAAAACTGACAGTATGGCCAAGATACAAATGTCAAAATGTACACATTGGAGGGGAATTTATCATAATTGGAGCAGACAAATTCTGCAGCCGATTGTGCATGGCACCCAATCAGCTTCTCCCTTTAGTTTGTTCAGTTAAAAGGAGAACTATGGGGTCAGGGCTTTTCCCTATAGTTCTCCCCAGGGTCACGGGGGAACACAAACTAGCATCCTCCCCTGACCCAAAGTTCAGTATACCGCGAGCTACAGCGGTATACAGAGACGCCGCAGCCGGGACAGATCCCGTCAATACTGTCTGGATCCACCCAGCTGCGGGATTGACAGCTGGCTCTGCCTATCCATATGCAGAGCAAGATGTGCCCGCCCCCTCCCCCTCCGTTTCGCCAGTCAGCGCTGGAGGATCGGACGGGGGAGGGATACCTGCAGGGAGCCGTGAGTGACAGTCACGGCTCTCTGCAGGGATAGATCGAGAAGTGAGCGAGCGTCGGTATGTGTTCGCTCACTTCCCGATCTACTGAGCCGACCTGTGACAGTTTCATTGTCACACGTCGGCTCAGATTATTAGGCTGAGTGAAAATCACTCGCCTCATAATTCTCCTTTAAGATTTGAAAATGAAAGATAGAAGCTGATTGGTTGCCACGGGCACTGCTCCAGATTTTGTCTGCTCCAGTTTTGATAAATTCCCCTCATTGTATTTCAAGATAGAAACACTCAGGGGTGCATTTAAAGTGATCGAAAACACAAAAGGATTTTGAACTATTTTAAATGCTGATTAAATCACTTACAATGGATGCATGCCTTTTTTTTAGGGTTAAAAGTGTTAATTTCCTGCAGAATCAGCTGATCTCCTGAGCACTGGCCCCGATATACCCTCCACAAACACCCAGACACAGCTGGGCAAGCACCTTCCCTCTCCCTGCTCCTCCCTCTTTCCTCATGCAAGCTAGTAGATGGACAGCGGCTGAAGACTGTGCCGTCCCTTGCGATCTTGTACTGGACAGGAAGTTCAGGGAAGTCGAGCGAAGAGAACTAAAGCCGGTTGTTTGGAAACATGATCACTGAAATTGCTTGGTCAAAAATATAAAGAAATAGACATTTCATACCATGTACATCCATTTATGACAAAGCAAAAAGAACGTTTTGTGATCATTTTGTTGTGGTGCTCTGTGCGGTTATGGTCATGTCATAAGAAAATGAATTCTAACTGATTTTGTTACTGAATTTCCTAATCCTCAACATAACCACTTCATCTCTAATAATTGCTGGATGCTAATTACCAGATACAAGATGACATCCACCAAAGAGCTCTCGTCTAGATGCCCCAAGCTCCGTCTGCCACAAAAGACGTCTTATCACAATTCCATCATTCTTTATTGAAATGAAAATGGAAGGGTATGAAACTGATCATTTAGATATTTAGTCTCACCAACACCCTGCCAACGGCACCAAACCAAACACAATTTAAAAAGAAGATTGGGCTGAACGAAATATGAAGGCTGCCATTGCCGATTACTACTCCTGCAAATGCTGGCTACCTATCAATTTAAATGGCTTCAAAACGTTGTAAAGCCTAATTTATAACAGAGAGCGGATATCACTATCCACTCTCCATTATACTTAACTCGGCGAATTCCCTCACTCTGGCAAACATGGCGATACCAAATATGTGTTGCACTATCACCCTTTCCATAGACACACATATGGTCCTAGATGTGCATATGTGTAAGTATGTGTGCTTCTGCTGGGACAAGGTCCTTTACATTTATTTTATTTTTACTTAATTGTATTACTCTCAAAAGGAGGCTAATGAGCCCCTAAGTCAGGAGAGGGTAGGAAAGCTTGGCACTGCAGCGGGGATGAAAATACAAATCCCATCATGCTTCTGGTTCCGGAAGTCATGCCTGTGGCTGCCAGAGTATTGTAATGCTTCATGGGAAAAGTCGTTTTAACACAGCTTGAGCACTGAGGTTGCCTACCCCACCCATGTGATAGTAAATTGGCATGACCGGTGCTCTTTATGTAGACTCCACACCCAGTCACAGGTGGCCTGGAACTGACAGCCATAATCCTGGAAAGTGCTTAAAACAGAATGCTTCTGGTGCTATTGCAGGCCATAGCTTATTTTAACCCCTTCACTGCCTTAACGCCTAGGACACATCCTTGGTAGTCAATGGGTAAAATATATCCTGTTTATAAAAAAACAAACAAACCTGGAAGCCTGTTCCCTGCAGTAGAAAAATGATCCTCTGTGGCGGCCCATATACCCTACCTTTACTCAGTTCCAGTGCTGCAACCTCCATCAGTCTCTTCAGCATTTGATGCTTATGAGAGTGTTGGATGCCTGTACCCACTCCATGGAAGCTGCAGTGCTGGAAAGGAGGGAAGCTTGGAGATGTTGATCACC
Source organism: Nanorana parkeri (assembly GCF_000935625.1). Classification (NCBI taxonomy): domain Eukaryota; kingdom Metazoa; phylum Chordata; class Amphibia; order Anura; family Dicroglossidae; genus Nanorana; species Nanorana parkeri. The sequence goes on along the minus strand of NW_017306311.1, from coordinate 1,180,487 downwards.
AAAAAAATAAAATAAATCGAGAATAGTACTTCTTTAGGATTTAAAAAAAAAAACTTTGACAGGGCAACGTTAAAAGAAAACGGAATTCAGAGCAGATGCCTTCCTCATTCTCAATCCTTGTCTGCAGTTACAGTGTAGACACAGACAAGCTGAATGAAAACAATGTAATGTTTACACTGGTTGGAGAATGTAATGAATGGTGTCAGGAAGACGGAGGAGGAGATGAGCGGGCCTGTACTTGTTTACAGGAACTCATGGCTCACAGTAGGATGCTGCTTCAGGCAGATGCGGCTGCCTGAGGTCCCATGCTTACTGGGGACCTCAGCAGCGGCATCTGTCAAAATGTAAAGCGCCGGTATCGGCACTTAGTGTTCTGTGTTCGGGTAGCACCTGGCCTGCCACCTGGACAGAAAACTCAAAAACTGGACTGTCCGGGTGAATCCTGGACAGGTGGTAACCCTAGCCAGAGTTCCAGGAAGTAAAGAGAGATCTAGTGATCTGCCCTTAGTTAACATGGACACTGCCAGAAGACTGGGGAAGAAAAGAGAAATAAGGAATGCAAAGAATAAAAAGCCGGCAATTATCTATATTTATGTGTTTGTAGATTGTCATTAGTAAACATTTCTAAAGGTGTGTTTGCTGTTATTTTAAAGATATGGGTAAAGTTCCTCTTTAAAGAAGATCTGCAAGATTTTTAAAACTAAACCCTTGCAGTGGACCTACCCCCGCAATGCAAGGGTTAACTGCTCGGTTTGTTTTAGGGCCGGAATAAAGAAAATGTACTCACCTGATCCTCGATCCTGCGGCAGTGACCGCTCACCTCTCTTCCTCTCCCCAATGGCTGTGGAATGTCCCTCAGCCTCTTCACGTCTAATAAACTTGATGACATCACGGGTCCTTAGACTGCCAGAGCCCAGGGGGAGAAGAGGCTGCAGGGACTGGTCTAGGAGCCTGGTGTGAAGGGGGAAAGGGGGAAAAACAATTTGACTTTAAATGTCACTTTAATGATTATTTAAGCC
>NW_017306311.1:1156156-1179364 GCF_000935625.1 Nanorana parkeri | reverse complement strand
CCCCTCTCTCCTCTCAGAATTTCGTCAAAGTGCTTTTTCTTTGGGTCAAATTCACATAACTACGTTGCAGCAATGCACATCTCTCTGTGGCTTGCAGTGCCAGACATTTTGAACAGAACCACATCATACACATATTTGATTGCACCACAACGAAAAGATGTGTATCATTGTAGTGAGCCATTTTAAGAAAACAGGTACAGGTGTGTTAAAACTTGCGTTGCTGTGCATTGATTGCCCATTCCTAATGCTTGTTTAAATTACTGCCATACACAATAAGTAATCTAAATTATTAGGGAGAAGAAAAAGAAAAAAATAACTATACCAGGCCTGTAACATCAAGAGACTTCGGCAGAGCAGAGCGGTAATGTGTCTATACCCTACATCATTCTCTGTCTGACACATGCAGCCAGGCAGAAAAGCAGCCCACAGCCCGGCTCCAGTTAATGTCTAAACCATTCTGACTTTATTAGTCACACATGTGAGATGAAGGGAGCAGGGGGAAAATATTTGTATGTACATATAGAAGATATACAGCCCTTGTTTTTGTCCTGAGCTTGACAAAATCTGGAAATAATTATCCTGGATAACATCTTCAGCGGAATTGAATAGAAACAATGTGATAAATCTTGTTACTATTGGTAAAGAGAGCTTCAGTTCCAAAACAAAAAGCAAACTTTCCTAATCAAATAGGGAAGAGAAAAATCTATATTGCCAAACTAATCACATTCAAGCTTTCATACCGGGATTTCTCCAGGCTCGATGGGCATGAAGATATCTCCCCATCTTAATTCAACTCAAACCAGTTCCAAGACCCACAGTCATCATCAAGCCTGACTTCAGCTCGTGTAAGGCCCGGTTACTTTGTTTCGGGTGTGTAGGGGATATAGTATATTTCATTTCCCTACCTCCCTAGTTACAGCATATATATCAGGAGAGAAGGCTTTTGGGGCTTTTTTGGTGTGTAGAATTAAGCTAAAGAGAAGAGAGAGCTAGCTTCTTATGGGCCCTTGTGGAATAGACAGGGTCTGAGCTGGAAAATGTAGGTTTCCCATTTTTCAGTGCACCCCTTATAGTGTTCCATCCCAAGCGGGTCTCCCTAGTATAGCTGGAAACTCTATTGAACACCCTTCTCTGGGCATAAGTCAGGAATTGGACCTGCCATGAATAATGGAACCATGCTGAAAATGGCCTGTCTTCTTAATCCTACCCGAGTCTCTTTCCTCTGGTAGACAGCAGGATGTCCTAATCCTTGGAAAGTGAGAACAGAGACTGGCTCAATTGGGAGCTGGTGGTTGCGAGGAGAAGGAGTGTCAGCCAACCTGGTGGTGGTGGTGATGAATCCCTCAACTGGTTAAACAGCAATAAAAGTCACCAGCACTCACAGGATGAAATAAATAAATAAGTCAATCCTAGGTCCTGACTGCTGTATGGTGGGCAGGGGACATCTTTGGTTACTGAATCCCTCAACTGCACGCCTTGTAATCTGTGCCTTTGTGTTAATTGGGCTGGTTGATGGCATGACTCCTGATGGACTATCCCTGTAACCACAGGATCTGGGGCCCCGTACTGCAAGTGTGAGAGTTTCCTGACCAGGACTTTGGGTCGTGAAAAGTGAGGTCAAAGAAATGGGATTGGTTTCCAAAGTGCCTTGCTGTAAATCTTTTGGGTTGCTATGAGGCAATATAGGTGCCATTTATTCATACAGTAGGCTGAGAACTTGGCATCCCTACACAGAAGAGAAAGCTATGATATCCGGAGAGAACACTTAGGGAGGACTAAATGATCTGCAATCACCCATAATTACCAAACCAGTTCTAGATGGACTTGTTTATAGCTGATAGCTGCTAATAGGGTTTGTCCTAATTTTATTTCTAAAACATTTCAATACAATTCAGATGTATTAGAGTTTAAAGGTGGTTCTATAAACGATAAAAAAAAACTAGTACTAGAAGGTTCTTCCATGTTATTTCAGATTGTTGTATAGCACCCTGGGATGCTATACAACAATCTTGTATGCAAAGAGAGACCATCTCCTGTGGTCTTCACCTCTGGCTCGCCTCCTCTTCATTAATATTGTGGAAGGGCTCCTATGTTCTTATCTGGGGCACATGTTCTCCTCTTTAGGTTTGAGGGTCCCCTTTTGCTGCCTAAAGCAAATTCATTATATCCGTATAGAATTTTATTTTTTTAATTTAGCTAACTATATATTATGTATAAAATGGATCTGAGGAAGTATTGTGGATTGGTTTGAAAAACATTGTGGATTGGTTTGAAAAACATTGTGGATTGCTTAGAAAACATTTATACTCAGGGTGTACTGTTGATAGATGTATACATGTCAAGGGGTACTTGAGATAAAGTGTGGTACTTGGCACACATTGCCTTTCATACTAAAGGCTAAAAACAGTGCTATGAGCATCCCATACTGGCTATTTGGTTATATTTATTAAAATGTGTTTGAGGTAAAAAAATGCCCATTTAGCAATGTAAATACAAATCAGATTTAGGGGGTGTTTTTGCGATTTGTTTTTAAAGGAAGACCTCTAGTTGCAGAAATACAGAGGGCTTCCATTGCTAATGTGTTTTGGAAAATGCATGTTGCCTTGCCATCTCTGAGCTTAATACTTTCTGAATCCGTGACCAGGTACAAGCATGCAGATTAGAAGGTCCAAGTTAAGTCAGAGCTCCTGATCTGCACACCTGTTTCAGGTCAGTAATGTACTGAAGCCATTAGAATAGTATAGAAGCCAGGCAACTAGCATTTTCAGAAGGAAAGGTCAGCAATAGCATGCTCAGTATAGTCTCTCAAAGGATTTTCTTTATTATAAAGCTCACAGCCACGTCTCTGTGATATATTTGGCTAAGAGCAGAACTCCAACCAAAACCTTTTTTTGTTTTTGTTTTGTAGCGCTCACCTTTGAAGGAGCCACCAGGATAACCCGGGTCCTCACTAGTTGTCTAGGGGATTTGGTCTTCAGCATTTAACTGCCCTCTTCTAGTGCCCACAAAGCTGATATCAACTCCAGTAGTACAGTGCTGAATAACTTTTATTAACATCTTCATACTGGGGAAAGAGGGTATAGGGATCCTAGACATCCAGTGTAGATCCATGTGTAGCACAGCCAATAGGAATTCGGGTAGCAGATGAGCAGGGATGATGGCAGATCCTTAGCAGGAGAGACACCAGACTTGCTCCTGAGGTCCACTATGTATTGGGTACCTTCAGCAGCCCTCAGCTTTCCTGGTTCTTCCATTCTAGTAACAGCACTGGCCTCCTCAATAATTGAGGTCTAAGGAAACACTTCCCGCACTCCAGCATCTCCACCCCCAGGCCTTGCCTGACGTGTGGCGGGATGGGACCTAACCCTGGACTAATCCATGGCTGGCATCCAACTAGACTGAGCACATGGCAATTCCCTTCAGTATATGAACCCTATCCCAGCATACACCACTGATCGAGAGAAACCCAGCGATTGGCTGGTGCACTGTACATACACTTATAATGTCCCTCTTTGGCTGTCCCTCAATACAGCAGAGTCACGCTCCACCCAGTTAGGCACAGTCAATGCCAGACACCTGAAATTAACCAGATAAATGCCAACTAAAATCCAGCCAGGCTGACCGCAGCCCTGGTAATCACTAAATTTCTAGTAGCCACCTCACAAAAGGCGATGGGGGCTACATTAGAAAGAGTGGAGGAAGGCTTGTATTTCAGCACTGTATTGTAGCTTGGGTCCACCCCCAAATTTCCCTCACTTCTTATACTGTTAGCTGGTGCCACAGGAAGCAAGGCCAATCTCCACAGAGAGTACACAAAATTAAAAATCTGAGGTTCTAACCCTTCACCAACTCTACTAAAACACAGGTACTATTGTCTGTGATCCCGTTGGAAAAGTTTATCCAGTGGCACCACCTTCCCAATCCAATGTTGGCTGGTGTTCCACTTTAAGGCAGAGTCATGATATGGCCCCATCCCTTGCTTGGCACAGCAAACAGGATTGTTCAGTTGACATCACTGATTGGCATAAAGTCAATCAGATATGTAGCAGCCAAGGCAAGCGGAAGGATGGTTCAAGGGTTTGGAGAAGTATAAGGTTCATTGATTTTGTTTAGAACTGCCTATTAAAATTTTATATAACATACATAACTGCACTGCACACCATATTGCAATATTGTTACTCAAAATTAGCTTTCCTTCATTTAAAAAATGACCATGCAAATTGTGTTACAGAAACAGTAAACATGTCTCATGCTAGGATTGATCTAAAAACCAGCATACACAAAGCACACCAACATTCAAGTAACAATACACATCCCTCCTGTATTTGAACAATATTTGCTTATCCCAGAGTTTAGCTTTAACTCTGAAGATCCTGACACTTTAGTTTGTATATACCCGTCTATGAATGCTATTAAAATGCCTGGATATGTATTTTTAGCAGGAGCCTTGGGTTTTATTGGGTGACAGGACTGCTTTATATCATATAGAATAATAGTGAAGTGTGCGGTAAGAAATGACAGCTGCCAGTGGCTCAGGGAGCACATTCTGCAAGGCAGACTGCAACCTAATACAACAGAACACATGGATGCAGGAGGCAGAGGAGCCTCCACATTTTGCTGGGATATCACACAGAATGTATACATCTGTTGTAGGATTCCTTGTTACTTGAGAGCACTTCCCTTACATGTGACACCTCCCCAGAGTGAACATAAAAAGCATGAGGACTGTGTCCTCCGGGGATTTCTAAAACCATTTCATGTGATTTTTCTTCCATAGCTACGGTGCATTCGCCAATAAGATAGTCTGCATGGTCAGCTTGTCTAGTCATGTCACAAAACAAAAATCTACAGTGTAATAGATAATGCAGTCACTGCATGTAGTGGGGGCTGCCATTGCTGACCTCCTTTTAAAAATGCAAGCTGACTGGCTATTATGCTGATCCCCGGTCTTCAATAGTTTGAGTCACAAACCTTAACACAAAAGGCAAATCAGAAAAATCTGAAGATTTCCTTGTTTGCTCCAGGTTAAGAATTCAGAGAATTAAAGCCAACAAGTTAGAATGACATCCAGACAACGAGCGGAAGTGAGCAATGGCAGACCCTTGCTCTTATACCAGGTTTCTTTTTATATAAACATGAAATGATGCCGTCTTCAAGCAGATAAGACCAGCATTTATCAACCTTTTTTAAGTCACGGCACCCTTTAAAAGTATGCAAAATCTTGAGGCACCCCTGCCTAAAATGCAAAAAATTTAAATGCAAAAAAGTGACATGTGGTCCCTCCAAAATCCATACCAGACCCTTATCTGAGATCCGGGTCTGGTATGGATGTTAAGGGGGAACTCATGCAAAAACACAAAAAAGAAGAAGAAGTGGTTCCACTTTACATCACCCCCACATTCATATTAAAACCCCCCTTCACATCAGAGTCCCCCTTTGCATTAGGTGCCCACTTATACGCTTGCTGCATATTTGATGTGTTTTCCAACAAAACGCAGACAACATACAGATCAATAGTAACGCCACCTCCCCCCAAACTGCCCCTTCACATGTGATTCTTCTCCCTGGAGGCACCTGTATTTTTTGCATTCGGTGCAACCTACGCATGGCTCTACCCGCACATCCATTCACAGAATCTGTAAATGGAGGACTACAAATTCCATATGCCATCATGCAGAGGGATTTGTGGATCTCAATAAAGCACAAGTCACTGCTCTTGTAGTCCATTAAAAGATTCCTCCAGCCCAAAATCAGAAGTTCCACACTGACCTACGGCTGAAGGAAAAGTCTGCCAGAGCCTGAACATTGCACCCACGGACCAGTGAACTTTGCAGCCTCCAATGTAAGAAATTCATAAATGCATATTTTATTTTCATCAATGTGTATGCATTTATTCATTTTTGCCATACGGTGGTCTACGTCTTAAACATGCAGCTGAGAACAGGCCTTAATGAAAGCCTTAATGAAAACCTGTTAGGGTGGCTGTTTGCAGGTTCATTTGGGGCTCATTGCTATGGAGCCAGTTCAACGGCTGGAACGTTGCTGTGAGTGATACAACAATGGTAAACTCTGGCACGGAACTATCATCACTTCTCATGGCCATGCATCAAATTGAATTATGCTGCTGACCTGAAACCAGCATGAAGCCACATTGAGCCAAAGTTTGGCATGTCAAATTAGAGATGGGTAGCTCATGAGCGATCCGGATCTATTGAGCGGCTCCCTCAGAAGAATGAAAGAGCGGTGGCTCAGTAAAAATGAGCTACGGTTCTTCTGGTCTGTGCTCTGTGGATGGAATGTAGAAGCAGAGAGTGAGACAAGAGCGGCTCCTGTAATATCATCTTAGAGTGAGAGCCAGGCTTCTGCCAGCCCCTCCCAGCAATGCAGAATAGCACCAAATATGTAGGACTACAAGTCCCAGCAATACATTATAGCGGGGGGGATGCTGGTGGTATTCTGCATAGCCGACTCTTATTATAATGTATTGTTGCTGGGACTTGTAGTCCCGCATAGCTGGTTCTGCATAACAGACAAGCAATGGTTTTACTTTTAAAATAAATCTCGTCCCCTCCCTCAAACTACACCCCCGTCTCATTTCCTCTCCTACTATAGTAAAAAGAACAGTTTAGTGAACTATGAGCCGTTTAAAAGATCCGGATCTTTTCAGTGAGCGATCCGTTGAGGAGCGCTCATGCAGATGAACCATTTTGCCCATCTCTATGTCAAATGTACAATTGTTATACTCTTGAGGCAGAGGAGGGCATGCAGCATCATTAGCCTTTCTCTGAGCACAAGCAGTGGTATAATTGTGCTGTCAGAATGTCCCATGTTTGCTTTTAACCTAAAACGGTCTATATAAGTGCTGGTTAGATCAGTCAGAAACCTATATCAATTTTGTAAATCTTGCACAGGGAAAAATGCCACTTAATAGTTAAAAGCATATAAATATTAAAATGGTTCATATTCCCTGTAAAAGTTAGCTCCATGCCACACTGGCAGTTATGTAGCAGCTACAAAAACTCCTTAGCAGTTTTGTCGCTAGGAATAAATGAACTGCAGTCGATGAAAGGTCGGAGTTATTGAAATTTCAAGCTATTTGTAGCAGATGTTTGTTGTGTTTGGAGACAGTTACAGAATTTTGTTGTATTAAATAAAAAATATATTTATGAAGCCGTAATATTTCATTTATCCTCTCTAAACAATGGATTTGTCTGTGCATTCAACTAATTTGAATGCACATGAAATAACATGAAATGTACATTTATTATGTACAAGGGTACGTTCACATTGTCTACTGAACTGTGTGAAATCTGGTTTGCATTCCATTTCCTTTGAATACACTTACCGCGAGAGCTCTATAATATTAAAGTGATACTAAACTCAGGAGGTACCATATTCATAAAAATTTAGCTTATTTATGCATCACTCGGCTGTGGAGTCTCCAATCATCTCTGAATTGTTTCTGACTCGATCCTTCATTCTGGAGGGGGGCTACTTTTGTTCCCCATGGTCCCTGTGCATGTTGTAAAGTAGCCACCGCTCCAAACTCACTCCAGTGACGGACTACAGTCTCAATACAAATTAGCAAACTAAACCTGAGATTGTAGTCTATCACGGGAGCGAGCTTGGAGTGGTGGCCAATTTACATCACACACAGGGACCATGGGGAACAAAAGTAGTCACCCTCCAGAAGGAAGGACAGTGTCAGCACCAATTCAGAGATGGTTTGAGGATCTATAGTCGAGTGATACACAAATAAGATACATTATTGGTAATAGTTAAGGTGCTTGAATGCATTTTAAGATTTATCTCCTAAGTTTAGTGTCACTTTAAATGTTGTTGAGACCAAAAAATCCTGTTACAGCTCAGTTGCACATATTTAACAAGTGTTTTAGCAGACTTCATTGCAACCTCTTACCTGTTCCTATCCTGTAGATACTGACTTTTGCATTCCAGTCACCACTGGAATGGGACTATCTAGAGGTTCTGGTACAGTACAGGAATCCAAAAGTTGGGAGATTCCCTGGCCACAGCATCTATATTTGCTTATTTAGAGCAGGCAGCGGTGGATCCTCCTAGCTGCGTGGGCAAAGTGCAGCTGTTGACATTTGTTCTTAAAGCGGACCTTCACACTCAAAAATCAAATTCTACCATATATATATGATGATTAATAACAACATAGACATGTCAGGTGTAAAATGTTGTGATTTTGAAATACTTACACTTGCAGAGCATTCACTTCCTGCTTTGAAAGTGCAAATTACTTCAGTTTGCCAAATCCATGCACACTGGAATTGCCTTGTCATCAGCAGAGCATTGCTGGGAAATCACACCTGGAAAGGCATTTTTCTCCCCTGAGATGATGTGCATGGTCACATGTCCTAGTCACATGTGCCAGAGTCCCAGGAAGTAAAGGCAGATCAAGTAACCTGCCCTTAGCAAAAATGGCCACTGTAAGAAGACTGGGGTAGAAAAGAAAAATAAGGTATGCAAAGACTACAAAGCCGGCAATCATCTAGATGTGTTGTAGATTGTCATTTCTAAACAGTGCGTTTGTTGGTATTTTAAAGACATGGGTAAAGGTCCGCTTTAACCTTATCGGAACCTGAGTAAGATTTAACTGTAAAGTGATTCTATGTTTCAATTGGTTTGTTGTTTTGACCTAAAATTTGGGGCACTTTCTTTGGACAATATTTAGCACAGAGAAGAACAAACAAACATCCAACCTATGTGAGAAGGTTTTATCGGCTTTGTGTGGGAAAGGAGTTTGGTAGATAAAAGAGAAGTGGGCAGGGTGAGGTACTCTGGTAGACATGCATAGGGCTGACTATGAAGATTGACACCAAATGGGAGTACAGGTGCGCCCTTGCAAAACGAGAGGTGCTCCTGTGGGGGAAGCTACCCCATGGAGCATGAGCATGGGGTGAGATTCTGGAGTGTGGGGGATTGTGTCATATAAGGTGTTACAAAGGCAAAAAACAGAGTTCTTTATAGAGGGTCTTCTGGCCTTTGCTTAATCTCATAGTGGCAGGTACTCTATGTTGCTATGACCTCTATGCTGCTTTGAGTCATTTGAGCCACACAAGAATAATTGTAAATCCTGTGTTTAAAGGAACTTTTTAAAAGGGAATTTTCAAACCCTTCAACATTTTCAACAAGAGGCTTTGTGGTGCCAATCAGACTGTGTAGTGAAAGATGTGTGTTTTTATGAGTTTCCATTGGATTTCAGCAGAAAAGCACTTATAATAAACATACTTGGGTGTGAATTCAGAGTGAAAGACACCGTCACCTCCATATTCAGTGTAAAGTGACAGTGTTTGTGTAAAGCCCACCTAAACTCTTTACTCACTTCTCCGATGCTCTCCTGATGCTCCTTGTTCTGTGGTCGCCTGGTGGGTACGGATATAGTGGAGCATAGGACTTCCTCCAATGATCCAGTGCTAGTGGCCAAACCCTAGGCCTGATCACTATCACATGAAGGAATGACATCACAGCTCACTGAGCGATCTTACACCAAGAACTTTAGCGTTGGCTGCAACAAAGGAAGGGAGTAGCGGAGTAGCATTGGAGAGGTGAATATAAAGTGGTCGGGAAAGGGGTTACACAAAGGCTGTCACTTTGATGGACAAGGTAAAATCAAGTATATACAATTAAAAACCTCTGCTTATACAGGTTTTAATAAAAAAAAATTCAGTTTGAATAGTCTACATTTTTTACTGGTCTTCTGTACAGTTGGATGGACTAAAAAACCAAAGAGCCCCACAGCACACTTTGTAACCCAATACTACGTCACGCGGGGGGTACATCTTAATGGGGCCTACAGCAGGCATGTCTCCCTGAGGGAGCCCCTTCCAGGGTGATAAGGGAGCCATGTTCCATATGTGCTGGGGTGAAAGAGAAGCATGTACAAATTTTAATGGCCGTGATACTAAATTCTAGATTAATATTTATTGATGCAATAATACAGTCTACACAGAGTGCTAATGTCTATATGTCTCTGCATATTTGAAAGATAATTATCACTATATAATAAGATAATCCTAACAAAATTCTATTATTATCATTACTGATATGCCCTGAGCAGCCAGCCCCCAACCTTCTTAGTCCAGCAGCTCTTGTTTCAGTCTACAGCCATTGCCCAGGGACATTTTCCTCAACGCTACTTTGCAGTGGAAATCGTATCTACTGCAAGACAAAGGCCACAACATCCCACCTAAAGCAACAAAGAAGATATGTGTTCCAGAATATAGGCACGGTAGCTTTTTTTTTCACCTACCGGTCCTGAGTGCGCCTGGAAATAATCAAACCAGCAACTCACTGGACACACTCCAGATTAAATTTCCTCACTGCAAGATTGAGTTTATTGGATTTATATATAAAGCACTGCTGCTAGAAGCAGGCATTCTTAAAGCATAACTTGTCTTCATTTGGTGCCCCAACCAGTTTGAAAAAAAAAAAGCACTTTAGCTGCAATACTTGCCTCCAGTCCAGAGCTCTCCCTGCAATACTTCTTTTGCATCACCACAGCACCCTTCATTCACAATATATTGATTGGCACAGGCATTATCGCATCATCGCTACTGATTTGGAGGATCTGAAGAGAACCCAGCATGTCATATGACCAGCCTGAAGACCTCAGATCAGAAAAAGCCAAATGTATGAAAAGAAAACAATTTAAGGGCCCATTCACATCATCACTGTGTGTTAACGTAGCCACGACACACAATGTGTCATCAATGTGCTGCCTATACATCAAAAATGCACCACATGCACCACTTCAGGCAGAGCACTGCTGCAACGTATATGTATGTTTCCAAGGTGCATTAGGTGGCCATTCAGAATGGCGCCACATCGCACCAATGCCTTAACGTTTGTTGTGGCAACACGTGCATTACTATAACTTTTGTTTCAACACGATGGTGTGAATGGGTCGTTAACAGGGACTGCAGGGAGGGGGCGATTGGCAGTTTAGCCTTTATATGTATTCCTGTCATTGGTACACATAGGGGTGCCGCCTGACCAGTAAAATGGGATTTGCTAATGTTATTGGTAGGAATAAGATCATAAGGTCTCTCTGTGGTAAAGACTGGTAAACAAGGGGGAGGAGGGCACTGATAGTATAGTTTCAGATATATAAAAACAATGTGCAATGTTTCTGATAACAGAATTAGTTATTAACAATAAACACACCGAATGCATCTTCCTATAGGTTGAACTACACTGCCTGGCCAAAAAATTAATAAATCACACACTTCATTATTTCGTTAGGCCGCCTTTATCATTGATTGTGACACACATTTTCCATTTGCATTAATTTTTCACCAAGATCTTGTAGTGATGATGGGAGAGTCGGACCACTGCGTAAAGTCTTCTCCAGCACATCCCAAACATTTTCAATGGGGTAAAGGTCTGGACTCTCTGGTGGACAATCAATGAGTAACAATAATGTCTCATGCTCCCTGAAGCACTCTTTCACAATCTGAGCCTGATGGATCCTGACATTGTCATCCTGGAATATGCCCAAAGTGCCGTCAGGGAAGAAAAATTCCATTGAATGGAAAACCTGATCATTCAGTATATTCAGTTAAGACAACTGAATCATTTTTTGGGGACATATCTTTGCTGAACCAAGACCTATTATCCTATGGAGGGCTCGGGCCTATTTGCTTAGCTAAATCCAGGTGGTGACTTTCTTTTGGCCGTGCAGTGTATACCACAGGTACTTAGTAAACATTGGCTGTTTCAGTGGGGTACATGATTTATGATGGAACTATACTCAACCCCGCTCCAGCGATCGATGCAACATTCACAAGCTCCCTCACCAACACTGACATCTTCGCCCGGTCTTCTTCTGGGTTAGAGATCTTCAACCATATTGATTGGCCATGCCGGGGCAATGACATTCACTTATGTATGGCAAATGCCAAAATTGTACGCTGAGCTGCACATGTGGAGCTTACTGTACATTGTCCATAAACAAGGGGAATAGGCAGACAAGATTCCTTTAATGCAGGAGACGGAGTAGGCCTCTTCAACATTAACAAGCCTGCCTGGTCACCCTTTTAAATTTTTTTTTACTTAAGGTTCCACTTTAAAGGAAACCTGTTCTGAAATAATAAGGAGAGTGCCACTGCAAAACTCCTTTTGAAATTGCTAGTTGCCTGGCTGTATGTGGCTTCAATCGTTTGAGGGACGCACAAAGAACAAGCATGCAGCCAGTCAGGACACCCACTCTGCAAATAATAATAATAATTGTGTCCGGAATCTCGCGGACCGCGCATGTTGCCCCCCTTTTGTACGTGATATAACCAAGGCCATGTTGACCTCCCTACCCCACACAACCTGAGGTGTGCCATGATTGTTATGGTCTGTACGCCAAATAAGGGGGCGTACTCTAGTAAGCTTTGAGTAATAATAGTATTAATAATGGGGATGGGTGGGAGGGTACGCCGGAGGTCATCAGCAGATGCGTCCACCATTTCCACTCAGTGTTTAAAGGCCCTGGAGGCTCCGACTCCTCCCACAAACTCGGCCAATATCATTAGCCTCAAACTTATATTATTATTATTATTTCCGGGTACAAAATTGCTATCTTCACTGGTCAAGATGTGGAGATTGTGATATACAGAATATCTATCTTTCATATTACTTTTTATGAGGAGGACTTTGGAAACAATGAGATTGGGAAAACATCTGTCATTCTTTTTGATTTATTCGATTAGTACTATTATATTATGTATACCGTTACATAAATGATAAGTCCTTAACAGCCATTGGTTGATTTAAAGTGTATGTATAGCCCAAACTATTGTTTTTTTTTTTCCATTTTAGATACAGTAGGAAAGTATTTAGACCCTGTCAGGTGTTTATTGCCATTTGTGTCCCTGCTATGTAAATTCACCCACTTTGTCCTGTTCACCAATGTCACTGAAACAGAACAAGCGTTTTAAAATCTAAAATTATACAGTTGTCACTAGGACAGGAATAGATGGGAAATGTTCTAATGGGGATAGCTGTTCCAATGACAGCTGTCTAACATGGGAATTCCCCTTACTTTGTAGGCATTTCTTCTTACTTCCTGAAGCATCTCTGAGAAAGGAAGTTAAGGGAAATCTCTTCAAATGACACACACACTTACAAAAGTTGCATCTGATTTGCCAATTGTTTTACACAAATGTTCATGCAGAATAAAATCAGAGGTGGAGGACCCTTTGTGTAGTAAATGATACTTTTCTCAGGCTTATAAAAAGACATCTGACCCACTAGCACACAGTTGTGGTTTTTTTTAAAACTATGTCTATCTTTAAGCAGGGATCCCAACCTGAAAAAAGTAAATTTCAGGGAGGTGCTCTCTGCCCCCTCCCAATCCGTAAGTAAACCTTTCCAGGAGAAAATGTTTCTCTCCCGGGTGGCCGGGAGCCGCTATCTTATAAAGGGAGACTTTATCTTATAAAGGGAGAGTTGGGATGTCGGCTTTAAGTATACTGGATAATGAAGACATACTCTACATTCTCTGTAATGAAGTTTTCAGGCCTCCTCAAAGCTGCTCTCAAGCTGATCAGTAGGGGCAATCCTCGCCAAATGGCTTAAGGGCTTGTTCACACCATGTGCGGATCATGTCCAGACCAGAACAGTTTGTTCCCGGACCAAAAAAGCATCCCAATGTATCCCTATGGTATTTCTGGGCTCTGTTCACACCAGTGCAGTCTCTTCCAGCCCAGACCAGAAAAATACTGCTTGTCTCATTTTCTCTGGTCTGGAATGTACTGGAACGCATTGAAACACAAAAACACATGAAAACGCACTGGACCACACCTGAAAGCCCATTTTAAGCAGAAAAAACCCGGCTCTGGAACACTGCAAAATGACGGCAAAACGCAATGCACCTAGCACCCGTCCGGTTTTCAACCGGACAGTCCGGGTTTGGCGTCTTGTGTACAGGTGTCCAGCCAGCGGGCACCCATACACAAGACACTCTGCTGACACCGGCACTTTAAATTTTCTCGCAGATGCGGCTGCCGAGGTCCTTGGCAAGTGCGATCTGGGCAGCCGCATCTGCCTGAAGCCAAATCTTCCTCTGAGCTGCAGGTCCCTACAAGGAGACTTGTAGTCCCGCATAGCTGGTGGTATTCTGCATTGCTGTATGATGATTATACAGCAATGCAGAATAGCACCAACTATGTAGGACTACAAGTCCCAGCAATGTATTATATTTTTAAGTAGGGATACACCACTGCCAATACTGGGCATTTTCACGAGTACTTATACTTGTGAAAATGCCCCGATACCAAGTGCAGATACCGGTGTTCTGTCAGGAACGCCAACGTAGTCGAATTTGCCGACCTCAGCATCTACGCTTGTGCACAGACCAATATTATCGAGGAAACGCATTTATTTACAAAGTTTTTTGTTTAAATCGTTATTTGTGACGATTAATAATATTCCATCCGTCATTTACTGCCATGGACGGCATATTATTACCGGTCTGCCAAGGACCTCCACAGAAACATCTGTCACTGCCTTCTCTTCCTCCAGCTCCCTGACATCGTGCTGCTCACCTGCGAAACCCTGGTGAGACACCATAGCCCATACAGCCCACCTGAGAGCCCGCACAGCCCACCACGCCACGTGGAGACATCAGTGCGTCAACACAGAACAACACAGAGTATGTAGCTTCATATTATTTTATATTGCTGGGATTTGTAGTCCTCTCTAGCTGGTCTCCTCACTCCCTTCCCTGGCTGCCTCTCCTCTATAGTCTTAAAAAAAAATTGCTGCGTGTGGCGCTAGAGTGTTCGGGTTTCACTTGAAGAAAAGGTGGCAACCCTAAATGCACCACATTCCAGATCTGGTCCGGAAAATGGTGTGAACCTGGCATAAAGCAGCAGTGGGCAAACTCTGGCTCTCCAGCACTGGTGAAACTACAAATCACATGATGCATCTGGCTCTGGGAATCACGCCTATGGCTGTGAAAATCTTGCAGTGCCTCATGGGACTTGTAGTTCCACAATAGCTGGAGGGTCGGAGTTTGCCCACCCCTGTCCTAAAGTGATACTGTCATGAGTGAAGTATAGAGGCTGCAACGCTAATTGCCTGGTTGTGTCTGGCTTTTGAGTCATAGACCCAGAAAAAGTGTTGAGTAAAAAGTGCCAGAATTAATTGGGGGAAATTTATCAAAACTGGAGCAGACAAAATCTGGAGTAGTTGCCCATAGTAACCAATCAGTGTCTGTCTTTCATTTTCAAAGCTTAACTGAACAAACTGAAGAGAGAAGCTGATTCGTTGCTATGGGTAATTGCTCCAGTTTTGTTAAATCTCCCCAATAATTTTGCGCTTGCAAATCTTCAGCAAGGCAGCAAGGAAAATAGCATTCTCAAAAAGGTACATTCAGTGGTGGCATCCTTCACAATTCTTACATAATCATAGTCCTTTTAGGGCCCATTCGCACCATGATTGGACCAGATCCAGACCAGAATGTTTTTTGTCTGGTCCAAAAATTCATCCCCATTCATTCCTATGGAAATAAATGAGGCCAGTTCACACCACTGGGTCCAGTTCCAGAACAAATACAAAAAGGTACGGCATGCACTACTTTTTTCTGGTCTGGAACACATCAAAACATATGCAACCGCACCAGAGCACACTAGAATTTCAATTGAGAAAAATGCACCGGTATGCATCAAAAACACATACCCGCTTTACCGCTTACCGATCAGGTCTGGAGATGGTATGAACAAGCCCTTGGGCCAGATCCAAGTTTCCATGTTGTGGTAATGCGTGTGCTGCCACAACGGGCGTTAACATTCATTACTGCTTAGTCGTGCCATTCATATTGGATAACACCCCACAGGACTTAGGCAACAGACCTGCGTTGTAGCACATGACAATGCACGGTAGTTCTGAGTAGAGTTGCCACCTGTCCAGGATTCACCCAGACAGTCCGGGTTTTAAATGCTGTGTCCGGGTTTCATGGCAGCAGAAACCCGGACACAAGATGTCAGGCAGACAGGGGCAACTAAAATTAAGATAGGGGCTACTGACCCACCACTAAAAATAGTCTCAACTGTGATATTTATATATGAATGGGTGGCCCTATTTACATAAGAATAAGCCACCACTCATTCTCCCAAAAAAATGTCAGCGCGTCGCTAGAGTGTTCGGGTTTCGCTTGAAAATAAAAAAGGTGGCAACCCTAGTTCTGAGCGTTACAAATAGAGTCATGTGCGTTCTAACATGAAGACAGAACAAAGCATTTCACAATTGTACCATGTATACCAGTCTGTGCGATATAGTGACTATTGGTCTTGTAACCTTTGAAAGAAAAAAGGTCACATGCCCCCCACAGGCCCCATGGCATCAATTTACACCACATGCGTTGGGCTGGCCGTTATTTCCAGCAAAGCCCCAACGCAAGACAAGGCAATTTGAATGGTCAGGGACAGGCTCGGTTCACACCACTGCGTTGCGATGGGAACGCGCTACCGTGCATTGAAAAAACGTGAGGCATGCTGTACTTTTTTTCTGCCCAGCGGGGTGCCCGTAGAAGTGAATAAAATGTCACTTGTGCCATTTCAATAAAGTTCTACCACAAAAAAAAGAAAAAAAAAGAAGAAGAAGTAGTACACAGTTTGAAGTGCTGGGATTGGTGCATCGGCATCGTATTGGGCAACGCATACCAGCCGCTGTGAATTGGCCTTTAGTGCGATTTGTCCTGTCTCGGCTGTCGCTCTGCACGACAATGGAAATCACATTATTTCTTATGGTATCTGTTCACATCGATGCAACATAGTGCAGTGTGATTTTTGGAAAGGTGCACATGCATCTTTTGGTGCTACACAGTGCATTTGTGGCCCCCATAGACTTCAATGGAAGCGCATGAAAGCCGCAAGCACTCGTTTTTGTGCTTAAAGTCCCCTCAAACTAAATCTATGCCTTATGTCACAGCAGATATTGCTAATTATTGGCCAAGAAAAGAACGCATGAAAATGCAAAAACAAAACCCATCAAAAACACGCTCTACAAAGAAAAAGGCACTAAAAATGCATAATCCTGCAGCAGCACTCATGGGAACCTAGACTCATTTCGAATAGGCTGCCTTCAAACAACACACATCAGTACACGGGTGGGCAACTCTGGCCCTCAAGCTGTGCTTCAACTACAAATCCCAAGATGCCTCTGGGCGTCATGCCTGTAACTGTCTTTCAATGCCTCATGGGACCTGTAGTTCCACAACAGCTGGAGGGCTGGAGTTGCCCACATGACATAACATGCGTTGCCCACCACAGAGAAGTAAATGGGCCAGTTAGGAGCACCTTGATTACTACCAGAGCCTGGGTGCTGTAATCCTGTTATCACACAAGTGTCAGCCCCACCGCTTATAGAGACGCAAGCTGAGCGCGTGATGTGTCACTGCACTCCCCTCCCACACACAGAAACCAGGCAAGTTTTCTCACCAGGATTTCTAAGAACCATCACCGAGCAATTACAATTTCAGATTAATACCACAAAAGCATTTAGCTCCATCACTGCCGCTGACAGCTCTTTGTGTATTGTTCCAACACAGCCCATCAATGCCTGCCAGGTACCGACTTTCCCAATGTAGTTACAGGAAAATGATGGCAATGTGGAGCTGTGCCAACGTTGGGCCATGCCAGAAAACATATTTGCATTGTCTATACAGAAAGGTCACTTTGTGCTGCAAAATGCCTTCTTAGACCAATCCCGGACAACAGGCCTATATTATTATTATTATTATTATTATTATTATTATTATTATTATTATTATTATTATTATTATTATACAGGATTCATACAGCGCAGACAGTTTACAAAGGGAGACTGAACAGTTACAAAACAGAACAAGACAAGAGGGTTAAGCTGGCCATACATAATCAGATTTTTATTGTTCAGCCCTAACAGATTCCTCCATCCATGCTAAACAGTGTAGATTGACAAATCGCCCACTCCGGCTATTGTATTCTGAGGGTTGGCACCCACCACTGTCATAATAGATGAACAGTGACTGTAGCTGTTTGGCTACAGTCACTGTTTGGTCAAAAATTTTCCATCCAACTTGAGTAATCGACTTTTGATGAGCCGCCAGGGGCACGCACTGTAAAGCTGGCCATACACCTATAGATTATCTGCAGATTTTCTGTGGTCAGATGGAAAAAGTGCAACAGATTCCTCTATCTACACTTAACTGTGTGGATGGAGGAATCTCCCACTGGGCCAAGCTTTAGAATCTTGCTAGTCGGCCCCGCTGGCTCTCAAAACACCTGAACACTGCCTGCATCCAATCAGATTGTTCAGGTATTTTGAGAGCCAGCGGGGCCGACTATCAAGATACTGAAGCTTGGGCCAGTTTAGTATAGATTTAGGAATCTGTTGCACTTTTTCCATCTATAGAAAGTCTGCAGATAATTAATCTATAGGTGTATGGCCAGCTTTAGGCTCACTATACACATGACAATCTGACCATACAATCTCTCAACTTTAGATTTATCAAAAAACTTTGTAATATGAGGACCTACCTAATATATTCCATCAATCTGTATCTGATTAGGCAAGCCCTTGCACTATATACTTGTTGGTAGATCTAAAAGGAAATTGCACAGATTGTAACACATGTGGTAAGCTTTAGAATTTTATCCAATTCAAAAGGAAATTCTAACAGTGTATGGCCAACCTTAGAAGGGCTTTTGCTCCTGAGAGCTTACAATCTAAAGAGGAGGGATAAGTGATCAAAAAGGTAATAGGAGTGAGATTATAGATGGGTATTGTGTATGGGTCTTTTGTCTATATCCTACACATGCAAAGAAACAAGATGTATCGGTTATCGGTTGCTTTAGCTGATGATTTACATTTGTATTTCAGCACTCAGAAAGCTTTGCAGAAGACAAATCTTGTTACAAGGATTAGTACTTGTCAGGTCTAGTTAACTGACTCAGGGCTATTAACCAACAACAAGCACGTGTGAATAATACACCCAACGCACCAATCAATCCATATCCCCCCACTACGATCTCACGACCAGCCCTTTCCAATTCAATGGACAGCACAGTTCCATCGTACATCAGATCAGCCCCCGGGCATTATTGTGTAGACTTCTATCCCAGCCAAACAAAGCGCAAGAGCTGCAATAGCCCAAAGCTCTGCAGTAATCCGGAGCTGGATGAATCAGGCACTCCGCAGGGCTGGGAGAGCAGGACGCAGGGCTAGCGGGATGAATGGAGCCAGAGACCCCCGTCTTACCTTGCAGGTTGTTGTCCTGTCCATAGGGGGGTGCGCCAGAATTGGGAGAGATCAGAGGGGAGCGCTCATCAATCCCATCAGCAGCCATGACTGCAGCAGCTGCAGCTCCAGCAGATGGGAGGGAAGGAAGCCTCTCACAATGTACATGTCACAGGGCTGGGAATCACAAGGAAGAGGGAGGGAGGAGACACAAGACGGCCTCCCACCTTGACCCTCATGGCTGGCCAAGCACACTGGGAATGAATTAAATGTGGGACATGATGTCGTAGTTGTCAGCTGTCTTCGAAGCCTTGTCCTTGAAATTAAAGTGCAATGACATTTAGAAGTGACGCGTCTCATTCCATCACATATCCTAAAAATAAGAGGATTATTCCTCATTTTAGGACCGTGGGCTGAGCTTTTTGATTGCTTCAGTCCCTTCCCACCATAACCTGTACAGTTATACTGTCTAGACGTGACAGAAGAAATTCTTTATTACATATCAGATACGAGGTTAGAGCCAGGTCAACCTCTGTAACGATGGCTGTTTCTTGTGCAACTTGCGGGGCATTTGTTTTGGGGGTATTGGTACATAGTTGGTCAGGAAGGACAGGGATGGTAGAGACAAATATAACAATGGTGGATGGCGGGGAGAGTTCCAACAATTCAAAAATCTGGGAGCGCCACCCAGAAATCTGACATCAGCAACCATTCAACTTTGTGTATATGGAACAGTTCCCACAAAAGACTACAGATATTTTGGTCATATAGAATAAGCGTATCAGTGTGCCAAGCGGTAGGCGGTGCAGGGCTCCTTACAAACTATGGTCTCTGTGACATAATAGATAATTTGTCACAGTTTGCAACTTTTTTGCGACAATTTTTCATATAATATTCCTGTTGCAATATCACACTCTGCACCACCAACAGTTTTTTGGGTTCATTACCTGGAGGACTAGCAGTCCCAGCATTCAACTTGAAGGAAGAACAACAGGCAGTGAACAATAACAAAAAATGTAAATGCCAACGTTCATGTAGCAGCATACTACAGGCACAGAACTACAACTCCCAGCAGATCTGATGTTCAAATAGCAGCATACAGCCGATATGGAACTACAACTCCCAGCATACAGCGAGGATCATACAAAAGATATGGCAATACATGTTCAGTCTCAGCATTCAACTAGCACCATACAAAAGATACGGCACTACAAGTCCCCGAGGTCCTGGCATTAAAAAAAGCAGCATACAGTAGAAACTGCACTACAAGTTCCAGCAGTCCCAGCATTCAAATAGAAGCATACAACAGATACGCCACTACAATTTCCAGCAGTCCCGGCATACTAATAGCAGCATATACGATGAGGAACTAGAAGTTTTAGCAGTCCTAGCATTCACATAGAATCATACAGAGGTTAGGGAACCACAAGTCCCAGCACTTACTCTTTGTGACAGTACAGCTGACCCAAGATCTATATGGGAGCTGTTATCAATGCAGTTTCCTAAATAGCGCAATTACCATTCTCTGCGATCTTCCTGACAGTTTATCATTGTTTTGGTATTGCCCGCCCCATCTATACTTAATAATGAAGTTTTAGAGTAGGCTCTACGGTATTAAGTGTCCATTGTCCCCTAAAACCCAATTGTGGTCTTTGATGAAAATATTGCCAAACAGGTATAGCTGCAGCTACGTTAAAGCCCATACCATGGCCAAACATTTCTTCTCTATGGTGGTATAGGTCACTTCCCTATCTAGTACCCTCTTGCTATGGAAGGCAATAGGATGCTTGTTCCTGTCCACATTTACCTGGCTGAGTGCAGATCCTTGTCCAACAGTCTTAATGATCAACCTTAGCTTGCAGTTTGGGGGCCTGCCATTATTAGGTCGATGATGAGGACTTCAGTTGTGTTTTTGTGGGCTGGTGTCCAGGTCACCATGTGTAGCATAGACTTCTTGGTGAGGGCCGTCAGTGACTCTTCAATGATATTAAAATATAATTGTAACAAATTTGTATTAGTAATTAACGGTAATTACAATAATATCAGTGCTCAGAAAATCCACAACTTGTTTCTTGATTTGGGGAGGGGGCCAGTACTTTAGCAGGTTCTTGGCTTAGCCTACCCCCTACCTCCTGCCCACCCAATCAGTGCCCTAAATTCTGCCTCTGAACTGTTCACAGCTGGCACCTATTGTGCTATATGGTCAGCTTGGTGTCTGCAATCTTACCTAAGATGATGTCTACATGACAGAAGCAATTCTTCCAAAATATGCTACAGATGGCAATGAGCACTCTGCTGCATCTTTTAAAAGAAAAAAAAAACGTGCAGGAATATAGTGCACCTAAACCACCTCACATTATACCCCTCACATTCCCTATCCCCATAGATAAAATAAAAGTTAGGCATACACCGGTTATTCCTATTATCCCATTATTAAAACTGTCATGCTGCTGGCTAATTTTACACTGTGATATCCCCTGCAGTATCTTAATACTTGTAGTAAACCCCAGCCTGTGTTCTTGACTCTAGAAAATTTGGTCCTATTTAAACTGCCCTACAGCTAGCCAATTTCACATTACTGTGTCATACAGGTAAGCATAAAAAAGTCATGGCAGTTGTGCCACAGCTGATCAACAGTTTACTGCCATTAGCTTTTACTCAGATCCAGACTTGAGGCATAACAGGCTCCTAATAAATGATCAAGTAGGTCATCAATGCAGGGCAAGAGGAAGCACTTCTAACAGTATGCTCACAGTCCACGCAGAACCTCATACTGCCATCCTTCTTGGGGAGAAGAATAACAGGTAAGGCCCACAGGCTGCTAGAGAGTTGAATGTTACCTAGTTGCAGCATTTCCTCTAATTCCACTCTTATGGCATATTGCAGCAATCTGGGGTTCCTGTTGAGTAGCTTGGGTCCCCAAGGTCTCTATTTAATGGGAGGCAAGTGCAGTCCACTAAGACATCCTTGTAATCTTCCTCAGCAAATACTATAAAAGGAGCAGTGGGTATAAAGTAGTGGTGGGGAAGAGGGGGTGTGTGGAGGCGAAGGAGGGCAGCTTCATACAGATATTGTCACTTTGCTCTGAATGGGTAAGTGGACAGTGTCTCTTTAACCCAGGAAAATATATCAAATTCCCTTGTGCTAAAGTAACAAAGATATGCTCACTCAAAGCTCCGAGCCGCCCAGCTGTCACGGCACTCCCTCCAGCCTGTCTCCCCCTCCCTGCAGCATTGTAAATCTTCCTCAGCATCCTCACGCCTATGCACTGTGTATAGACATTGATGATTTATGGGACCTTAGACTGCTGCAGAGGAGGGGGAGAGATGTTGGAAGGACCATCTAAGAAGAAGCCAGCTTTGGGTGAGTATAACTTTGCGAGCGGGGATAGCCCCACTGCAAGGGTTAATAAAATAAATTCCTGTAGTTCTTCTATAAATATTTCTGGCTATAAAAATTGCAGATGCAACATCTTGAAAAACATCCCTGATTAATATTACATTGGTAATGGTGGCTGAAAGGCTTCGATCATGGACACACGTTTTAAAAATAAAAAATACACGAGATCCCTGGATTCACAATTTCTTTTAAATTTAATGTGCAGCGCATTATCTTCATTACCTTCCTCCGTTTCTCCCCTCTTCCCATTTCCCTTTTCTTGTTCTCTTCTCTCCATACAATGTGCTGTGATGAGCCCAACAGCATTGTAAGATCCATAGTACCTTAGGAAACAGAAACAGGCTTTGAAATTGGAATGCTATCCTCTGTTACCTGACATTATTACAGCAAGCCATATCTTTGTTTTGCTAATCCCTTTCATTAAACTTCAATAAAAGTATATGAAATAAAAAAAGACTGGATGATCTTCCTGCAACTAATCATTTCTAAACTTACTATAATTACTGAAGGCTAATACAGCAATATTCTCATCTAGTTAAATTGATCCAGCTGTCCTTAGGAGGACGGGAGGGATAT
>NW_017306311.1:1153687-1156139 GCF_000935625.1 Nanorana parkeri | reverse complement strand
CTGCATGGACATAATTTTTTTTTAACTGTATGTAAGTTATAGCTCATGCCTGGGCATCACAATAATTACCTTGTGAAGCCTTTTAATTAGGAATGTACCAAAATTTTGACTGCTGAAACATTTTGGCCAAAAATGGTACCATGGGCAAAATACTGATAGTACCAAAAAAAAACGGCCGAAAATGTGCGTGCATTCCCAGCTTCTCTCCATGCTGGGCACTGGCTGAAAGCTTCCGTCTATGTCCCCTCCAATCCCCGCTGCTTTCCCACACCCGTGTCGGGAGAGGCAGTGGGGATCAGAGGGGATATAGAGTGGATCAATCTGCCAGGAGGCAGAGCAGGGCAATGTGGGGAGGAGAGGAGCTGTCAGGATACCGAGGGGGTGGTCTGGGGAGGGGAGCACGGCTGTTTTTTTTACATAGCCATAGTCGGGGTAACTGGGTGCAAATGGATGCCTTTCCGTTTACACCCGGCTGCCCATAGACTAGCCTTGGGCATCTAATCGGGTTTGCTTGAAAAACTGACAGGTGGACCCGGTCGGACCTTCCCTGTGAAAGGGGCCTAAGAGGTTTTATATTCAATATTTGGTGAAGGCCGAGACTTATCTACCATAAAATGTACCTATGGCGTCCCGCTCAGCTCCTGGCAACGGGTGACGTCACCGGTTGCCAGGATCTCGGCGGGACGCCAGCTACAGCATTGGAGGTACCGTCTCACTTTCAGATAAGTTGACAGAGTAAGGATTGTTTTGAACATTTGGAGAGACTTTTTATCTAATTTAGCACTGCTTATATTTGTTATAGCTCAAGTATTGGCAAGTCTTACCAATGCTTTATTAGAGATACATGACAGGTACCATTTTTTCAATAAGCCCCTAAATACCCTGTGCAGTTTCTTAGTACTACGTCACAAAGCTTCACCCCTCCACGACTATTTAACAAATGGAACCTCTCCGAATAAAATGGAATTGGCCGAAATTGCCCACAAGAAACATGGCCGCCAAACCTGTCGCAGTATTATTACTTGCCGCTGGCGCCGGCCAATCATGACAGGATGCGACCTGCGGAAGACAAGCCAATCTAAACCCATGTGGCCTGCGGTTTAGCCAATGGAATGCCGCTGCTTCGGCACATTGACAGGTAGAGGCGGGGATTGTGGTGACGTCACGCAGCGTGCGGTGTCAGTGTGGGGATGCGTGGAAGGTGAGTCTTGCAGAATGGATGAAGAGGAGGGAGGATCGGAGGAGGCCGTGCTGTTTCAGCAGCATCGCAAGGAGAAGAAGGATCTGCAGGGTGAGAATATGGGACAGGGGCGACCGAAGAGAACCTGTCATGTGTCAGCTCTGCATATGATTACCATTTTCCTAAAATGTGTGTGAACCTTAAACATGAGATTGTGTGGACCCAAAATTACCCTTTTATTTCTTTAAAGCTGACCTCCAGGTGCAAAATGTATATCTCAGTAGCCACAAAGAATATAAACCCACTTTGTGTGAGCCAAATGTCTTTACAAACTGAGATATTGCCTTGTAAATGTAGCAGTGACATCATCACTATACTGTACATCACCTGTGCAGAGAGCAGAGCTGTGGGAGGGGCCCAGCAGGCCCCACCCACTACAGAAAACGACAGCAGGGGGCGGATACAAGACCAGTCACCCAGCACAAGGAGAGCGAGCAGCAATGACCGGTCTTTATTATAGTAAGCTCCTGCACAGAGGCAAAGTTTCACACTGATTACTACACAGATCTGGAAGAAATACACAGGCATTCTGAATTTGAAATAAGAATACACATGGGTCTTGTATGAAAGTATTTGCTTATCCTACCGAGTAGCAAATACCTAGTGATCCTGCTAGTCCCCTTCTCTTCCTTTCTATTCCTAATTATGCCAACCATGGTAGTAGATTAATGGAGGTGTGGTTAGTCTATGTCAGTGGTTCTCAACCTGTGTAACCTCGGGACCCACATTTTTCCTTGGTCATTAAGTCGTGACCCAAAAATGATTCATTTCTGAGACATTTTCATTTATTCATTCAGCTCCTGTTCAGAGCTACAGCTGTGATAACACAACATAGGGAAACAGGAAGCTGCCCATACACAGTGAATGTGGCTACTACCCCGCCCTGCCCCCGCTTTAAAAAAAAAAATTTCAACTTTCACTGCCATACTTCCCTTGTGTATGGAGCAGTACCGTCACACTACCTGGATAATTGAACCTCCTTCCTTGGAGCCCGGGCCATCATGGACACACAGCCAGGGGTTGCGTCATCATACTGGTCTGGGCTCACGTTACTGCCGCACAGAATGTCATTTGCTTATCATTACGTGAGTGCCGTAAGAACCACCATAGGAGGAAGTGGATCCTGCTGACCATATAACCAACCAGAAGGCACCTAAAGAAAAGGTATGCATACTAAAAAAAAAGTGTTAAGCACTTGGGTGTGGGGGGGGG
>NW_017306311.1:1152255-1153186 GCF_000935625.1 Nanorana parkeri | reverse complement strand
GGTGTAAGGGTGGGGGGGGGGGGGGGGGGGGGACTGGAGTTGGGCTCTAACAAATCCATGATGCAACATTAAACTCCTGGATAGCTGTATTGTAGTTTCTTTTTGTGTACCAGTCATTTTATTAATGAGCCAGTTTTGTAATTTGTACGGCTTTGTGTTTTATGAAGCCAAAATCCAGAGCATGAAAAATACCGTGCCTAAAAATGACAAGAAAAGACGAAAACAACTGACTGAAGACATCGCTAAGCTGGAGGCTGACCTGGAGGAAAAACACCAACAAGAACTTGCAGGCCGGGTACAGGAGCAGTGTGTCCAGACAGAGGTAGGTCCATGTTTAGGACAGCATGCACCAGAGAGGGAACAATCAACATACAGTGTATATGGAGTACATTTGTAGTTTAAGGGATTCCTTTTATTGGCTAACTAGATCCATCCTTTTAAGACCCCTTAGATTCCTTCCTCAGCGAGTTTTCCGGATGCCTTACATCCCCTCCACAGTAAGCTTTGGAGACCCTTTTGGAGCCTTTCCCCTGCAAGCTTTTGGGACCTCTTAAATCCCTTCCTCAGCAAGCTTTCAGGACCCCTTAGATCCCTTCCTCAGCAAGCTTTCAGGACACCTTAGATCCCTTCATCAGCAAGCTTTCAGGACACCTTAGATCCCTTCATCAGCAAGCCTTCAGGACTCCCTAAATCCCTTTCTCTGAAAGCTTCCAGGGCCCCTTAGATCTCTTGCTCAGCAAACTTTTGAGACCCCTTAAATCCCGTCCTCAGCAAGCTTGTGTGACCCCTTAAATCCCTTCCTCAGCAAGCTTGTGTGACCCCTTAAATCCCTTCCTCAGCAAGCTTGTGTGACCCCTTAAATCCCTTCCTCAGCAAGCTTGTGTGACCCCTTAAATCCCTTCCTCAGCAAGCTTTTGAGACCCCTTAAATC
>NW_017306311.1:1121000-1151838 GCF_000935625.1 Nanorana parkeri | reverse complement strand
AGCCTTTCCCAGTAAGCTTTGGAGACCCTCTTAAATCCCTTCCTCAGCAAGCTTTTAGGACCCCTTAGATCCCTTCCTCAGCAAGCTTTCAGGACACCTTAGATCCCTTCATCAGCAAGCTTTCAGGACACCTTAGATCCCTTCATCAGCAAGCTTTCAGGACACCTTAGATCCCTTCATCAGCAAGCCTTCAGGACTCCCTAAATCCCTTTCTCTGAAAGCTTCCAGGGCCCCTTAGATCTCTTGCTCAGCAAACTTTTGAGACCCCTTAAATCCCGTCCTCAGCAAGCTTGTGTGACCCCTTAAATCCCTTCCTCAGCAAGCTTGTGTGACCCCTTAAATCCCTTCCTCAGCAAGCTTTTGAGACCCCTTAAATCACGTCCTCCGCAAGCTTTTGAGATCCTTAAATACCTTCCTCAGCAAACTTTTAGGACTCTCTAGAGCCATTCCTTAGCAAGCTATTGGGACCCCTTAAATCCCTTCATCAGAAAGTTTTCAGGACTCCTTAAATCCCTTTCTCCGAAAGCTTTCGGGACCCTTTAGAGCCCTTCCTCAACAAGCTTTAGGAACCCCTTAGATCCCTTCCTCTTGTTACCCATTGGATGAATTATAACAAGTAAGTTTGTGAATCTTTGCTTTGTTTTGTCTTCATATTAACTGCTAATGTTCTATTCACTTTTAGATAAACAGTGTCACTAATGGGGTCACGGGTTTAGAGCTTGGAGGTGAAGTGCCTGCTCAGCAATCTCGAATGTCTAAAGCACAAAAGAGGCGGGTAAGAGCACATTTATAATTTTCTCTCTGAATCACTCTACGATGAAGGGCTGCTTTAGCAACTACATTTATTTAATTGCTAACTAAATTCTTTGATTACATCTTGCTGCCATCCGGGGCTAAATTCAGCAGTCGGCAGCAGAATGTAAACAATGGGGAGAAATAGCGAGCCTGCTATTGGCTATTTCAAATTGCAATAGGAGGCTGGCTATTGAAGCCCCGCCCTCTGAGCAAAGGAGTTGACCTGAGAAAGAACTTTCTCTTTCAGGTTTTCTCCTCTGCTCAGTAGGGGGGGGTTTCAATAGCCAGCCTGCTTTTGGCTATTGCAATATGCAATTTGCAATAGCAGGCTGGCTATTGAAACCCTGCCCACCAAGCAGAGGAGCGGACCTAAGAGAGAACTTTCCCTCTCAGATTCGCTCCTCAGCTCAGTGGGTGGGGTTTCAATAGCCACCCTGCTATTGCAAATTGCAATAGCCAATAGCAGGCTGGCTTTTGTTTCTGCCCACTGAGCGGACCAGAGAAATAACTTTCTCTCTCAGGGCCATTCCTCTGCTCAGTGGACGGGGCTTGAGTAGCCAACCTGCCTTTTGCAATTTGAAATATTCAATAGCAGTTTGGCTATTGCTCCCGGCTGCTTACATTCACCTGTCGGCTGCAGAAGCTAGAACATGCTCTACTTCTTTCTCACTGCAACATAACGCAATGTAGCAGTGTGAACTAGCCCCATTCACACCCATTCATTTTTGGTGCCCTTGTGTAAGCATCCGTTAAAAAACAGATCGCAGGAACGGAAGGTGCAAAAAGTATAGACCAGGTGTAGGCAACCTTGGCACTCCTACTGTTGTGGAACTAAAAGTCCCATGAGGTATTGCAAGACTAAAGCACGTGACACACTACATGCAAAGCCGTGCAGAGCAAAGCTGTCCGCCACGGAGTTTTGCGTGCAGTGCGTGAGCTGAGTGCAGTCAGATTGACTGCACGTTCAGCCAATCGGCTTGTGCGTAACAACCAGCCAGACGTCGCATGCTGACGCGCGGGTTTATACGCGTGAGCCGATTGGCTGAAGATGAATTTTTTCATCTCGGCACGCTCAGCGGCGCAAGCCCTCGCTAGCTGACGTGCCGAGGAGAACATTACATGACACACTGCTCGCGCTGCTTCACGTGCAGTGTGTCACAGCCTTAAGAGCCACAGGCATGACTCCCAGATGCAGAAATATTGTGGGATTTGTGGTTTCACCACAGCTGGTGCTGAAGCTGCCTAGCCCTGGTAGAGATCCACTGTAAAAGTTGTACTACCATTTGATGGCCAGCAGCATCTATTGTAAGTGATTTCATCAGCATTAAAATGAAAATTTTGCCTTTAATATCACTTTAAGCAGCAATGTATACATGGATGTGATCAAATGTAGCGTCCATAGCAGGCTTCAGTGACGTGGAAACATTACTGTTTCATGCACTTCATCTTACCAGGCTTTCTCGTCCTTTGCAGGAGAAGAAGGCAGCCTTGGAGAAAGAGAGAGATGAGCGCATAGCAGAAGCTGAAGTTGAGAACCTGTCTGGAGCTCGGCACCTGGAAAGTCAGAAACTTGCCCATATCCTGTCGGAGAGACAACTGCAGATCAAACACATCCCGTCAGATGGTCACTGCATGTACAGAGCTATTGAACATCAGCTGAAGGAGCAGGGTGCAAACCTGACTCTTTCCAGTCTCAGGCACCAAACTGCAGACTACATGCAGAGCCATGCAGATGATTTCCTGCCATTCCTAACCAATTCTACCACGGGGGAAATGTACACCCAGGGTGAGATATATCTTGAGTCAAAATGTAGCCGTGCCCTATTACTATTGTGCACACAAATGATGGTGGCTAGTGTGTACCGGGTGCTCATTTGAAAAGACTTGAGAGATGTCCTGAGCAGGGAATTCCAGCTGTAAGACACTAAACCCCTGCAGGGGCCATGGGAGCCATTGCTGCAACATCTATTTAGGTTATTGTGAGGGTAATACTTCTGTGATTGGTCATACACCTCTATGCAGTTTTGGACCCTGAGCATTGGAAAGCTCTCTGTAAATGTATATCTAAATAGAACAAAAATATAATATGTTGCAGTTTCCCAGACCTTAGATGTGATGGCTGCATTAGTTTTTTTTTTTGTTAAAGTGACACTAAACTCAGGAGTTAAAACTTAAAAAATATATTCAAGTACCTTTTTAAATATTAACAAAAATGCATCTTATTTGTGTATCACTCGGCTGTAGATCCTCAAATGATCTCTGAATTGGTGCTGACACTGTCCTTCCTTCTGGAGGGGGGCTACTTTTGTTCCCCATGGTCCCTGTGTGTGTTGTAAAGTAGCCACCACTCCAAGCTCACTCCCGGGATGGACTACAATCTCAAGTACAAATTAGTAAACCAAATGTGAGATTGAAGTCCATCCCGGGAGTGAGCTGGGAGTGGTGGCTAGTTCACAACACGCACAGGGACCATGGGGATCAAAAGTAGCCACCCTCCAGAAGGAAGGACAGTGTCGGCACCAATTCAGAGATCGTTTGAGGATCTACAGACCATTGATACACAAATAAGTTTACTAATTTGTATTTAGATTGTAGTCCATCCCCACTGCTTGCTATGGTTGATCCCGCTGGCTTGTACATGCTGTACAATGGGAGGAACCACAGTGAGCTGGAGCTGCAGGTTATTCACATACCCAGAAGTGGATGAATACTTGCAGAGGACTTTGAGCAGTGAATCAGAGACTTTTCAAGAACCAGGCTGCCAGATAGTATGTATATGTGGTCTCTCTTATTTTTTTGTGCAAGTTTTGTTTTACACTCCCTATGCGAGGAGGGTCACTTTTACGGCCAGCTCCAGGCTTTGTTTTTTACTATTTGGCCACATGCTGGTGCTGAAGAGCAGAATCTTCCAGTATGAGTTCTGATCCTTCTCTTCAGCAGAGGTCTTGCACCCGAATGCCTGGACATTGAGTTAATTGAGCAGGCTGAAGGGAACCCAGGGCAGCATTTTCTCTAAGAAAGGTGGATATTTCAACCCTTCTATTACTCTTTCTTTATCTATACTATTTATCTAGTTTCACTTTAACATTTGAGTATAGACCCGGAGTAGGCAACCTTGGCACTCCAGTTGCTGTGGAACTACAAGTCCCATGAGGTATTGCAAGACTAACAGCCACAGGCATGACTCCTAGAGGCAGAAATAGCATGGGATTTGTAGTTTCACCACAGCTGGGGCTGAAGTTGCCTAGCCCTGGTATAGATCCACTGTAAAGGTTGTTGTACTACCGTTTGATGGCCAGTAGAGGGCACACCCACCTGACATTGTATTTTCTGCACTACAACTGGATTCATGTTTAATTAATTTAGATTGCCCTCAGTAAGTTATAGAACATTTTTACTGCTGGCCCTGGAGAGGTTCAGCTTGGTTCTTATGGCAGACTTATCCGGCCTATGTGATTGAAGTTCATGCTTTTGGTGGTTTTTAATTCTCTTAAAGTGTATTTCCACTTTTGCAGCCAAATTTGAGAAACCCCTGCTGTATATTTGTTGTGTTCCCATTCACACAGCGTACTGAAAAATAATTTTCAAAACATTATTATTATTATTATCATTATTATTCTACAGGATTTGTATAATATACAGGATTTCCCAGGAAAGAGCATCTAAAAAGATAAAAGGAGAATCTGCTATGTGAATGGGATCATGTAACATATAAAGTAGTTGTTCTCCCAATTTGGCTGCAAAAGTGAAAATACACTTTATAGCAGAACTAAATAAAATCTTAAACCTTGTAGTCGGGCTACCCCTGCACTGCAAGGGTTAAGTACATGTTTTGTCTAGGGAGCTAAAATAAGAAAGTTATACTCGCCTGAACTGCAGTCCTGGCTGGCTCCTAGACCCGTCCTTTCAGCCTGTCTCCTTCTTCGCTCCAGCGGTCTATGGTCTTGTGAGGCATTACATCCTATACAGTGCAGAGAACGGTAGGATGCCGAGGGACATTCTAACACTGGAGCAGAGGAGGAAAGAGGCTGCAGGGACCAGACTAGGAGCTAGCCGAGATTGTGGTTCGGGTGAGTATAACTTTTTTTTATTTTAGCTCCCTGGAAAAAATGAGCACATAAAATGACATTGAAGTCAAAAATGTTTTTCCCTCCCCCCCAATGTTAATGTCAGCACTTAAATTTTGTCTCTTAATCCGATCTTCTTTCCCGTCCTTTTCATCTGTCCCTCCAGCGCTGCGGCGGCTCTCCGATCCAACGCTGACTCCTCTGTCCTTGCTGGCACTTCCTGTCCCACGGTGTCTGCATGCGGGTGCACGCTTCCATATACTTACCTTGTGTCTCTCCTCGCGTCCCGGCCGAAAATGTGATCTGCGCATGCGCCAGCCCCAAAATGCTTTGCGGCCGCCCGAGAATTTTCACATTTTCGGACGGGAGCGCGCAGGGAAGACACAGGCTAGCAGTAGATGTATGCAAAAAGACCCGAGGCTTTAATTATCCTTTAAACCTTGCAGTGCGGGGGTAGCCCAACTACAGGGGTCAAGATTTTGTTCTTGTTAAGTGCTGTGGAATCTGGGTGAATTCTTATGGTGACACAGATTTATCTAGGGATAAACAGCTAGAATTGGATATAGCTGTGCCACACTATACAATACAGTGTTCTGGAGTCTGGACATGTGCTCATCTATTTTACCCACTAGGGGGATACAAGCCTTAGTTAGCAATGACATGATCTAAATATTCATTTAATTTCATTATTCAATGTCTTTTTTTTTTATTATAACATTTATAATATTAAAAAAAAGACATTGAAGATCATTGAGATGATCCTCTCAGATTGAATGCCAGTTTCGTATATAACTGTGTGACGTTTTCTTCCACAGATGAGTTTGAGAAGTACTGCAGTGAGATTGCAAACACACCAGCATGGGGTGGACAGTTGGAGGTAAGAATCAGCCGCCTTGTCCTTCATAAGAAATTCCCATTTGTAACATATTATTAGTATAATGTTGTGCAACCCTAAAACTTTCAGACCACAGCACTATACACTAAGTCAGTGGTTCTCAACCTGTGTAACCTCAGGACCCACATTTGTCCTTGTGTGACCAGATTATTATGACCACCCCATCCTCGTAGGCCGCCTCGTGACTCCACGTGATGTTGAAAGGTGATGCGAGGAATCTGACACTGCACTGTTGCCCTTCTGTTGTCTTGTACCAGTCTTGCCACTCTCCGTTCTGCCCTAACATTGACTAGTCGCTGACGGCCACAATTCGCACGTTCAGACCCAGATTCTCAGCTGGCAGTCCAGTCTTTAAACACTTTAACAACAGCTGCTCTTGAACATTTAACAAATTCTGCCGTTTTCCTGATACTCGCTCGATGGCTCCGAGTGCCAACAATCACCCCACGTTCAAAGGCTGTTAAATCTCGTTGTTTACCCATATCTTACCCAGAAACAAATCACTTCTACTGTCGTGGTAAACAACCTGCTTCCCTATTTATAATGGTCTGGCCCTCTAGCAACTTCAGCGCGAGCTGCAGCCAGGGAGGATCTTAACGGTATTGTTGGGATACACCCCACCTGTCTGTGACAACCGGCTCTGCCTCTCAATGTGCACACTTCACCACCTCCCCTGTCTTCTGTGCCAGTCAGCGCTGGAGCAGAAGAGAGAGCGGGGGGGGTTTGGGTTATTTTTTCCAGAGGATGTCCCTCTGGAAGCGGAGACCAAAAGCCAACATATCAGTGGCCATGTGATCGGTCAGCTCTTGGTCTTTGAACATATCACTGATTCTTTTCTCCCATATGATACACCACTGGGTGTCTGAACCCATGTCATGGTGTCATTTGAGGTTGGCTGTCCTGTGTTGGCTGAGCACCGACTCAGGCGAACCAAAAACATATACAATAAACTCCCCACAATCCAGCATCCACGGGCACTGGTAGATTCCGGATAAATGTAGTTTCTGGTTGCTTGAGAGTTACTATTAAAAATCGGTCTAACTAATGCCATACTATACTATATCATAATGTCAAAAACTTAAATGCAGTAATCAAAAGCAAATTAAGACCAAAACACGATTGTTTCCTGGATAATACACACCGCAGAACAGTGAGTACTAAGCAGATTTTTTTTTGTTTTTTTTTCTGGTTAACTGAATACCGGATAACAGAGTTTACTGTATAATGATTTTTCTAAGAGCTCTAGTAGGTTACAGGAAGAAAGCGCAGTCTGCCTTATCAAGTAACCTTCTCACTTTTAGGCCTAGTTCACATAGGCTTTAGCTTGTATGAGAACAGTGTGAACAGCAAGCTTTTACAGAGCATTCACAGAGCTTTCAGCAAGCTTTGTGAAGCTTTTAAAACGCCCTCCAGCTCCAGTTTTTAATGTTAAACCCGGATCTTAATGGTAGTGCTGACTATCACTTCAAGCTTAGGCTTTAGGCTTCAATACGTTCCAGCAACTTGAAGTTATTGAAAATCTGCTGCTAGCGCTTCTTTAAAATTTAGTCAGCACTTCCATTAAAGTGACACTAAACTCAGGAGTTAAATCTTAAAAATACATTTCAAGTACCTTTTTTTTTTTTTTTTATTTAGACACTAATAAAGACAATACATTTAACTCAGCCACACTCTCCTCTTGTCCAACAACTGCCCTGTGGCCTTAATTAATATGGCAATGGAAAAAAAAAAAAAATAAAGAAAGAAAAAAAGAGGAAAAGAGAGGGAGGGGGGGGAAGTTTGGGGAGTCCGGTACTCCTACCATAAATCTCTTGGGAGTTTTTACTAATTTGTATTGAGATTGTAGTCCATCCCGGGAGTGAGCTTGGAGCAGTGACTACTTTACAACACACACAGGGACCATGAGGAACACAAGTAGCCACCCTTCAGAAGGAAGGACAGTGTCGGCACCATTTCATGATTTGAGGATCTACAGCCGAGTGATACACAAAGAAGATTTTTGTTAATAGTTTGGGTATTTGAATGCATTTTTCAGATTAACTCCTGAGTTTTGTGTCCCTTTTTAAGATCCGTGTTTAACTGGAGCCTGAGGTGTACTTTAAAAGCTTCCGAAAATTGCTCAAAGAGGGCAAAAAATGCGTTCACATTGCTCTTATGCACCCTGAAGTCCATGTGAAACAGTAACATTTTGGTTGGTATACATTTGAAGACTACATAATTTGTGTATCTTTTGTCCATTAGGATACTCAAATTTATTATCCTAATGGACGAAATGTAAAGTCCAGTAGACGGTGATCCTTCAAATTTGGCATAGAGGATGGGATATATTTAAAATGTAATGGGTGTGTGGGTGGAGAGGAGCCACCTTTCTGCTCTTTTTTATCTTTCTCTCCTGAACCTCCACCCTCCCTTTTTCCTTTTCTTTTTATTCCTCTCTAAAAAAAAATATGCCTCTCTCTCTCTCGATCTCTCTCTCGATCTCTCTCTCGATCTTTTTTATCTTTCTCTCCTGAACCTCCACCCTCCCTTTTTCCTTTTCCTTTTCTTTTTATTCCTCTCTCTCTCGATCTCTCTCTCGATCTCGATCTCTCGATCTCTCTCTCGATCTTATTTTGCAACATGTTTTCTGTTTAAAGCTCCGGGCTTTGTCTCACATCCTGAAGACCCCTATAGAAGTCATCCAGGCAGACTCCGCTCCTGTTGTTATTGGGGAGGAGTACGGGGACAAGCCAGTCACTGTACTGTAAGTATCCTGACAGCCAATTTTATATCTAGCCTTGAATCAGTGCTATAAATCCCTCCTGTACTCATTGCAGAAGGTCTAGCTTTAAAGTGAATCTGTCCTATACAAAGTTATAGTGATAATAAAGTAAAAATGTTTTTCAGTTATTTTAAATGCTTATTAATTCACTTCAAATCATTGATGTTTAAAAGGTTTAGTTCCCTGCAGAATCAGCTGGTCCCCTGAGCACTGGCCCTGATTATCCTTTTTAAGAGTAGCTCCTTTCCCTTGTGTCTGATGATAAGCGGTGTGTGTCTCCCCAAACACACATGCACAGCAGGGCAAGACACTTTCCTGCTCCATGCTCTCCTCTCCTTATCCAAGCTAGTAG
Organism: Nanorana parkeri; assembly: GCF_000935625.1. Taxonomy (NCBI): domain Eukaryota; kingdom Metazoa; phylum Chordata; class Amphibia; order Anura; family Dicroglossidae; genus Nanorana; species Nanorana parkeri. Next base: position 1,142,968 of record NW_017306311.1, on the reverse strand, counting down.
ATGAACAGCTGCTACAGACTATGCCATTCCTTGTGATCTTGTAATGGACAGGAAGTTCAGGGAAGCTGAGGTGGGAGTGTTTGCTCCAGTTGTTTAGAAACATAATGTATGAAATTTATCAAAACTGGAGCAGTTGCCCAGGGCAACCAATTCAGTTAAGATTTGAAAATGAAGGGTGGATGCTGATTGGTTGCCATGCACAGCTGTTCCAGATTTTGTCTGCTCCAGTTTTAATATATATTCCCCTCGATGTCTGTATGTGCTTGGCAGAAAATATAAAGAAATTATTTTCTGCGCAATGTTTGTTTGATCTGGATTCATTGTTGCAAAAAAGATTTAGGCCTGGTTCACACCTGGGCATTTTACAGCGCGTTCCTACGCTCTGTAAAACGCTTAACATGTGAAAACCAATGATTGCCTATGGGCATGGTTCCCACCTGGGCGTTTTACAGAGCGTAGAGCGTATTTGCCGCGCGTATCCATAGGAATACAGCCAGGTAGCCCTCGGAAACACTTGAATCGCGGTAAAAACGTGCGGCACGAAACGCGCACCAAACGCGCATATTCGATACGCCTAGGTGTGAACCCAGCCTTAGAGTTTGATACTTCTTTAACTAATACCAGCGGCAGCCATGATACAGTTCCTGTACATACCTTTCACAGCTCCTAAATCCTCCCCTGTGCTCCCTGGGATTAGGTCTAGCTGCACTCTTCAGAGTAGTTGATGTGACTCTGGAATGTGAGGTTGGATCGCACCCCCATTTCATGTTGTATGAGGCACATAATTGGCACCCATGGCTTCCTCCATAGATGCATTGTAGAAGTATCTATGCCACCAAGGGACATGAAGTGTGTTACTCCCAGGATTACCAGGTGGAAAAAGGGAAGAAAGCCTGAAAAAGGAAAACTAAAGCAATATATTTTTATTTTGGATATGCTTTAAATGGCTTTCTCCCAGGTAGTGCAGTGCGTATCCTTGCTGAATGACTGCTGGAGTATTATTAAACTGTATGTAAACCCTAGATCAAACTTTTAGTATGTGTCACATCCTGCCTTACTGAATACAGCAATCACATTTTTGTGAATCATCTGTTTCAGAATTTCTTACCTGGACATGCAGCCAGATCCTACCATGGACTCCTTGAGATGGCTTTTGGGTTGCCTATCTGTTAGACCTAATAGAAAGCCTGCCAGCCAATGAAAGAAGTGCACATGACCGGCTCACAAGGCTGCTGCTTATTATGAGGCAGTTATTACATTTTTGCAGAAGGTGGACTGTGCCTTTTAAGACCCTCAGTTTAATTAAAGAATAAAACTGACACCATAGTTCTCCTCTTGCATACTATACTGTAGCAAATCCATACAGTATCTCATGAGGCTTCTTCAGTTATGTGACACTAATTTATACAGAACCATTACATGCAATACAAAGTAGAGGAAACTTGTCACAAGAGAAAATGGAAACTGCCACTGATGATATCTTACTGAAAATACTAGAGGTGCACCGAAATGGAAATTTTAAAACCAAAATGAAACCGCAATAAAAAAAATTGTCCGACCGAAACCGAAAATGTTTTTTGTTTTAATTTTTTTTACATTTTTTAAAATTTTATTTTTTTATAAATTCAATGAACAGGAATCCTCCTATACTGAGTGTCCCTGTTCAGTCATAACATGAGGACATGGTATTTTTACTATAACTATGAATGAACAGGAGATGATGTAGATCACTTCCCATTCATTCCTAATTGAGGATACAGTAACCATACTCTGTCCTCAATTATGTACAAACACTCAGCGATCACTGATCACTGAGTGTTTGTAGCCTGCTCTCCTCTCTGACACACACTGTCACAGGAGGCTGAGCGAGCGGTGTGGGAGGAGACGCCGGTCGCTCACAGTGGTCTCCTCCTGCTGCACTCGGCCGACTATCACAGTTTCTCTCCTCCCCGCCCGGGGACAGAGCAGCGCCCAGCGGGGAGGAAAGAAATAATGGATGCGCCTCTGTATTGACAGGAAAATGCCACTTTTGGCATTATGCCAAAAGTGCCATTTTCGGTGCATCCCTAGAAAATACTAGTTGCCTAGCTGTCATGCTGATCCCATTGGCTTCAGTACTTTAATGACCCAGAACAATATGCAGATCAAGTGTTCTGACTTCATGATGCATATTCTTTATCAGCCAGTGACTTAGAAATGATTGAAAACACAGAGTGAGTATGACAGACGTACAGCCGCCATCACAACAAACCTGTGCTTTTTCCGTTCAGTTTTCCAGCGCTTCCATATGTAGAGGTGCATGTGACTGACTCCATGTGACAGCGCTGGGCTAATCTCCGTTTAAACTGGGCAATATAATAGTTCAGTAAGGACCAATTCACACCAGCTGCTGTGTAAAACACACAGCGCCTGGTGTGCGTTGCCTGACACAGTTCCGATGCGTTGATCCTAGCACATCGCACTGTGTACTTTTTTGGTACAACTTTATTGAAATTTCACAAGTGACATTTCATTCAGTTTTATGAGCACAGCGGGGTGTGAGGTGGTAGTTCTGCATTGCATCCCGCTTCGTTAAAAAAAAAGTACAGCATGCCATACTGTTTTCCAGCGCACACCACCGTGTTCCTATCGCAATGCAATGGTGAAAAACCTGCATTGGTTGTTTGTAACGTAAGTATTTTCTATAAATCATAAAATTTATATAAAACCACGTTAAAACGTATAACCTTAAAGGAGGAAAAAAAGAAAAAATGTTTTTCTTTTTAATGTCAAACATTATACAACAGCACCAATGACATGCACAGCAAAGGTACATAACAGACTCTGATAAATGATATGTAAATACTGTTTACTGGCAATACTCTGCTGCCACCTTGTGGTTATATTTGGGTATTACAGTCTCTAATTTTGTGTGAGATATAGATAGAGCTATAAATATATGTATGTATGCAGGGCTCAAAATTTCCACTCGCCCCCTCGCAATTTGCGAGTGAAAATTGCATGGGGGCGAGTGGAAATGAAGCCATTGAGTCAGGCACTCCTCGGGACGGCTTCTCTCCTCCTCACCGACATGATGACAGCGCTCCCTCGTCCATCCATCCGGGGTCGCAGGAGGGAGCTCTGCCTTCTGTCAGGATGGCGGAGCGGTGAGGGGGAGAGAAGCCGCGCTCGCAGCTGTCAGGATGGCCGAACGGCGAGGAGATCAGAGCCGCTGTCATCCTGTCAGTTTCAGGATGACAGCGGCTCTGTGCGTGGCAGAGAGGGGGATCGGTAAATATCATTGATATTTACCGATCCTCCGTGTGAGGACAAACACTGGAGTGATCGTCTGATCACTCCAGTGTTTGTAAATAACTGGGGACACATAGTACTATGTGTTTGCAGAATCGCAAAAAACGACTACACCCAAAATTGGCCATAGGCTTTAAACCCTTTTATTGCTCATCAGTTTAGTGTTATCAGTGATTAATGGCCCTAAAATTATTGTCCGCAGTGATATGTAACATGTTCGGCACAATAGGAGCAATCGTCGTTTTTGTACCTGACTCATGTTTGTATGTGGGGGGCGGGGGACTTAAGAAAAAAAAAAAAAGAAGGGTTTTTTAAAAAAAAAATGCTTTTAATTTTTGTATGACTTGTTTTGTTTACACAACTTTATTGCTATTACATGGGGGGCTAAGAAGCTCCCTATGTGATAGCCAATTTACATGACAGGTCCTCTTTATGGAGACATCGGGGGTCTCCAAGACCCCTAATGTCACCTAGGTCGCACCTGGCACCACGGATCTCGGGACTGGCCACGGTAGCTGCTGCTAAAACAAGACGGCCGATTGCTTGAATGTAAAGCTCCTGGCCGGCCGTTTAATTACAACGGCCGGCCGGGAAGCTATTCGTTGGACTCTGGTGTGTGCATGCATGCATACATACATACATACATACATACATACATACATACATACATACATACATACATACATACATACATACATACAATTAATTAGAGAGACACAAATTTGAAATACTTGCTGATTGTTCAGTTCATCCCCCCAAGTAGTTTTGGTGGATTAGTGAGGCTTCCATTTTGGATCTTGCAGCTATTCAACATTATATATTCATATATACATTTATGCATGTGATGATCATCAAGATTTGTCTTTCTCTTTCAGATATATGCGATATGCTTACGGACTGGGGGAGCATTATAACTCCATAGAACCACTAAGTGCTGCACCCACAGAATAGGTTTCTGTGCCAAATATTTGCTATGTGCTCCTTCACATAAGAGTGTTATTTTTATGAAGGCAGCCATTTTAAAAGCTGAAGATACTGGTGGCAAACCAGTCAATCAATTCACCAAGAACAACTGTCCATGAACATTGATGGTGAAGACTGTGATCAAGCTATTGAGTTGATGACCAGGAACAATGGTTGCCTTCACTCTTAGTGGGCACACATTGATTTTTTTTTTTTCTTTGGTTTGTATCAGGCAGCCATTTAGATATTGTCAATCATGGAGCAAAAAGGGGGGCAAGCTGGGACACCATTTGCCTATGAAGTGGTCATCTCATTTCTATTCGGGGATGAGTCCTCTTTAGGCTTTTCGCCCTTTTCATTGGCAATCTGGAGGCATGATCCCACAGGACAGTTGTACAGAACGGCTTCTATACTTTGCCTCTCCACTATAATGTATCTGCTGATGAAGGACTAGCATTGAAACGTTGAGCACGTAAAGGTGAACTCGAGACGTAACACAAAACTCGTTAGTGATTACTCCATACCTATAACTTCTCCTTTGAATATGCTGCTTAGTAGAAAAGCAAATGATCGACGTCAGAGTTCAGTCTATTATAAATCTATGACCTGCCTGTGAGCTGAACAAAATGTAGACCCATCCTCCCAGAGTCACTGTAACCGTCCTACACACCAGACGTGCTGGAGATGCATCAGCACAGTGGTTTCTGGAGCTTTATGTTTACAATAAGGAGATGCCAAGTGGACAAAACCTATTTGGTATATAACAGGGGCAGCTGAACTTCAGCCCTCCAGGTGTGATGAAACTACAAATCCCAGCATCTGACTCTGTAAGCCATGCCTGTGGCTTTGAGTTTCACAAAGCCTAATGGTCTTTGTAATTTCACCACTGCAGCAGGAGGACTGAGGTTTAGCTACCCCTGGTATATAGCTTTACTGATGCTGCTTGTCTTGACTAGAGTTCTCCTTTTTAAAAGTATCAGGTGATCCTGTATAAGTTGGTAATAAACATCCTTCCATCTGAAATCATGTGTACTTTGTGTTTTTTAAGATGTGGGGTGTTGTAGTCTTCACATAACAACCTTTTAGTTTACACTAAGTTTAGGTTATTTCAAAGTAGGGATGCGCCGATACCGATACTAGTATCGGTGCCGATACCGAGTATTTGGGTGAGTACTCGCCCAAATGCTCAGATACCTAGCACGAGTACTTCCTGTATTAGGAAGCCGGGCAGCGCATCATTACACGCTGCCCGGTTTCCTGATTGGCCAGGAAACGGCTCCATGCTCTCTCGTCACTTGTGATGAGAGAGCATGGAGCCGACTTCCCGGCCAATCAGGAAGTCGGGTAGCGTGAAATGACGCTATTCCCGATTGGTCAGGAAGCTAGCAAATCCGGAAGCCGGGGCGCCTGTAATGACGCAGCGCCCGGCATTCTGATTGGCCGGGAAGCTGGCGTCATGCTCCCTCGTCATGAATCATAATATTAAGAAAGTGACCTTTAAAGCATTAGTTTGTATTGCTTTAGAAGAAATGTGACCTGTCCCTTTAAGAAAAAGTATCGGTAATTGGTATCTGTGAGTACTTGATCAAAAGTATCGGTACTTGTACTCGGTCTTAAAAAAAAAGTGGTATCGGTGCATCCCTATTTCAAAGTATGAAATTGATGTGGTAAACTATGGCATCCAATCAGAAATCTGCTTGCAGTTGGTCACTTTTGTATGAATCTTGTGGTTGCAAGAGGTAGAATAGGGGCGGGCAACTCCGGCCCTCCAGCTGTGCTTTAACTACAGATCCCAACATGCTGCTGCCTCCTGGGGGTCATGTCTCAGTCTTGCAATGCCACATGAGACTTATAGTTCCACAACAGCTGGAGGGCCGCAGCTGCCCACCCCTGAGGTGAGAACAATATAATTTAGAGACCGTGAAATAATCCAATACACGCCTAAGGGCTGTTAAAATGGCTGCCTGGCATGCTTACTGGCCCCTGACATTGCCCCTATACTGATGCTACCAGGATGTATTAAAGATGATGTGCCTTCCATCCATATTGAATGCCATTTTCTTACAATGGCCGGGTCACAACATCACCAGAATTTCTGAGAGCTAAATCTGTACTCCAGCCAGTGACGGTGAATTCATGTAGACAGGAAGTGACTGGAAGAGGTCAGTAGCACAGAGAACCAAGAAAGGATGAAACCCCTATTGTATGAAAAAGAATGGCATGGCAATTGTTTGATACAGAATAAAATAAATGTCCATTAGGGTTTACAATTACTATAATGAGCTAGAGCCGCCTTTCTTAACCAGGGTGTCGTGGCCGTCTGCTGGGCCTCCTGGCCTCTTCACGGGTGCCTCTGAATTGTGTGGTAGTGGGACCGTGATGTGAAGAGAAGAATGAAGACTGAGGTGAGGGGGGCTTCTGATGTGGAAGGGGCTACTGATGCAAAGGGTGACTCTGATGTGAAAGGGGGAATCTTGATTTGAAGGGACCCAGTGTATCCCATCGCACTCCTGACTGGAAGAGCCCAAACGCAGGGTGGGTGAGGCAGTGACAGCAGATGCCTCCGCAGATCATATAAATATCAGTAGAAAGTCACTCGCACTCAAGCGATACCAAGTCCATCTCTTTATTGACTATGGTAGTGTAACATCTCAAAGCGACGTTTTGGAACCCTTCTTCAGGCAAACAGAAGAAGGGACCACTGGGTTCTGAAACGTCGCTTTGAGATGTTACACTACCATAGTCAATAAAGAGATGGACTTGGCATCGCTTTGGAGTTCGAGTGACTTTCTACTGATTTGAAGGGGGCACTTCACCCACTTTTTTTGTGTTCTTGCATGGGGTTCCCCTTAAAATCTATCTTATTGTAGACAGGGGTGCCTCGAGATTTGGCATACTTTTAAAGGGTGTCGTGACCGAAAGAAGGTTGAGAAACGCTGAGCTAGAGTGTTAGCATGCAAAGAGGTTGATTTATTAAAGGAAAATAGCCGTTCACTTTGCACGGGAACTTTCCCTTAGTTTAGTGAATGTGGTGAAGCTCGGCTGACTTCCATCATCCAATCATGTGTAAGTCAAATACTGTTTTGTTTTCCTTGGATGTGATTGGGTACTCATTGCAAAGTGAATTTTCACCACATTCGCTAAGCTAAGGAAAAATCCTACTGCAAAGTGAACAGCCTATTTGCCTTTAGTAAGTTAGCCCCAGACTTTTATATTGAAGCATAATTCAACTTTTAGTTAAAATGATGAAATCACTTACAATGGATGCTGCTTCTGGATGTTTAAAAGTTTGTTTCCTCAGAATCATCTGGTCTTCTGAGCACTGGCCCTGATATCCTGTATAAGGGTGGCTCCTTTCCCTTGCTGGGTCCAAAGAAGCCACCCTTGTGTGTGCCAGTGAGCTGTGTGTCTCTCCATATATACACAAAAGCAAAAAGTTTCCCAGCACACTCACCAGCCAGCATGGGAAAAAAACTTGTCTCACCGCTAAGGTTACAAACAGAGGTTTGGATACACGTCTTCTGCAGAATATGTGAAAGCCGCACCGCCACGTCAAGGCTCCTCTATGTAGTGCGGTCCTAACTCTAAACTATGAGAGTCTCCATCTTGGAGCACATGTAGCAAAAGATAAAATTGGGTGCAGGTCCGCCAGGAGGAAGCCCAACCCCCTTGAAGGCACAGGGACACACAAGGGACCCCACACACACCACAACGGTAGCTGAAACCCCCAGTGTGTCACTGCACCAAATCAGTCAAGCAAAACAAATGGCATAAACGCACTCAACTCATTACCAGCTTTAGAGCAAGGTGCACATGGAAGGGTTTTATACAGTACAACAGTAAAAAGTTTCCCAGCACACGCACCAGCCAACATGCAAAAAAATGTATAACCGCTAATGTTAAAAACAAAGGTCGTAGATATCTACACAGCACAGCAATACTATCCTCTTCTCTCTGATGCTCTGGGAGGCGGGTGCTCTCTTGGCGTCATCACATACTATGCAGGTCAATTCGTCCCACGTTATATGTGAGGAGGGAAGCGTGCAACTGCGGCTGGGAGTACTTAGAGGCCCAAACCAGCTGCTTATGAGCTATGTGCACTTCCACACATTAAATAAAACAAAATCCAAGTTCAAGCCATCACGGTCCTGATACATGTTCTCCCTTAGTAAGCCCTGTTGAAGGGGGTATTTGTATGAGCCCCCCGAAATGCGTTGCCTATTTTCATAGTGTCCCATCAACCCTGCATTCAATAAAGATGTATCTAGACTATTAAATAAAGTGTGGCTCTTCAATTCACCATTTTGCAAATTGATTGTACAAACCAAGGAGCCAGTGGAGATCCTCTGGGACAGGGGTGGGCAAACTTTGACCCTCCAACTGTGGTGACACTACAAATCCCATGATGCATCTGTCTCTGGGAGTCATGCCTGTGAGAATCTTGCAATGCCTCGTGGGATTTGTAGTTCTAAAATAGGTGGAGGGCTGGATTTGGCCACACCTGCACTGGGACTTCTTTCCAGTACACAAAAATTGGTGTGTTGCAAAATATTCAATATCCAATTAGTTGATATGTGCTGCAATGCATGTGTTAGTGCATTGGGGTGCTATTGACAATGAATTGCACCACAACATGTCAATGCATACATCATTGTTAACACGCATGTTCCAGCGACACATATGTATACAATGGACCTAATTTATTGATAACGCAAGGATCAGATCTTACAATATAATAGTGTTAGAACATTTAGTAAAACTATCAAATAAAGCACACATTTGAACATATTTTTTTATGGACACAGCAAACGAAATTCTTTTTATTTTACATCTAAACTTATATATTTTTATTGAAGTTTAAAACAAAAGGTTGTAACATGGAACTGAATTGAAAATAATAATAAAAAAAACACTCCAATACTATAAATAACCACACGAGTCTGGGAACTGTGTGAGAGTTTCAGATGGCTGAGACTGACATTTCACATGCGTTTTATTACTGCCCACACTAAAGATGGCAGTTCGGGTCTGATTGTACGTACGGCGTCGTTGATATGGAAACCAATCGGCGTCTCGCTCCTTCCCGGTAGGGTAAACATGCAGTGAGGGAGTACAGGCTTACCGATTTCCATGGCCGACGTTCTGGTGCTCAGAGCGATCCGGGGCAATGCCAGGACTCTGAACCTGAACAGCAAGAGACTGCAGCAAGCGCCCCGGGCCCTGGGCAGCCTCAGCCAGCTGACGAACCTGCAAATGAAGAACAACCTGCTGTGCCAGCTTCCGCCAGAGGTGGCAGCACTGAGCAATGTGAGTGTCAGGCATAACTTCCATGCAATCTTCATTCCCCATTCATAGGAATCGGCTTTATTTCTGGAATGTTTATCTTGCAGAATTGTTACCAACATTTAACAATCATTTCTAAACCCAAAAACAAAACCTGAATGTACTGAAGCTTAAAGTGGGCCCTCACACTTTCCACCCACTTTCCATAATAGGAATCCTTCCTCTTCCTTCCACGCAGTTGCCAAAAGCAAAAATGAAAAATCTGAAAAGAAAAAAGTTAGACTTTTTTTAATGAAGTAGTTTTCAGGGGCCATCTTGGATTCAGAGGGGGTAAATAGCACCATCTTCATCACAAACAGGCCCTTTGCTGCTGGGAATTGATTGGGCAGGGACAGATTAGGAACAGTTAAAGTGACATTAAACCCTCAGATTTTTTAACATAAAACAATACTGTAATGTGTGCCTTACTATAATCCATGGTAGTTTCCCTTCTCTTTGCTGCTCTTCCTTTTAAATCTGTATCTCTTCTCATGCTGGGCAGAACTTCTGTTTTGCAGCAGACTGCCTTGTCTCAGGAATAGATACACGGTGTCTGTGTATACATTTGTATAGGCTTGTAACCTGAGCCAGCACTACAGGAAGAGGCCCTGAGCTGAAAAGGGAAGTTCTGCCCAGCATGAGAAGACATGAGGATTTAAAAGGAAGAGCAGCAAAGAGAAGGGAAACTACCATGGATTACAGTAAGGCGCACATTACAGTATTGTTTTATGTTAAAAAATCTGAGGGTTTAATGTCACTTTAACTTATTGGAGGACCATGCTAACCGATGCGCACATGTGTTGCTGTCCTTCTGTTAGTGGGGGACCCGAAGTCAAGAGAGTCCGCCTGTTCAGAGGCTTTAGGAAACATGCTGTCTGTAAGCCTGAAGTCCTGTCCTGGATTCATGTTTGCTGTTAAAAGTGACTTGTTATTTGGAGGTGGATTTAAAGTAGAATTGAAGCCAAAAATAGATAGATAGATAAAGGAAGGGTAATAACTCCTGTCAGCTTTTTTTATGCCCTCTGTGTCTCATTGGGAAGATTTCCCTTTACTTCCTGGAAATCCCTCCAAAATGAGAGAAATCCCTGGTGGTCAGCAGGGTCACCAAAACCAGTGTCCCCACTGGAAGATTTCTCAGCTATTCCTGTTAAAGGAGAACTATGAGGCGGGTGCTTTTCACTCACCTCATAGTTCTAGCCGACCTGTGACAATGAGACTGTCACAGGTCGGCTCAGTAGATCGGGAGGTGAGCGAACACATACCGGCGTTCGCTCACCTCTCGATCCTGTCACGGCTCTCTGCCGTGACAGGGGAGGGGCTGGATTCCTCCCTCCGATCCGCCAGCGCTGACTGGCGGATCGGACGGGGGAGGGGGCGGGTACAGCTGGCTCTGCCTTTAGATAGGCAGAGCCATCTGTCAGTCACGCAGCTGGGCGGATCCTGGCACAATTGTCGGGATCCGCTTCAGCTGCGGCGTCTCAGTATACCGCAAGCTGCAGCTCCCTATATACTGAGCCTAGGGTGACGGGAGGACGCTAGTTTGTGTCCTCCCGTTACCCTAAGGAGAACTATGGGGAAAAGACTTAACCCCATAGTTCTCCTTTAAGGTGACAACCCGAACTTTGGGAGTTTTGTTCACTTTCAGTGATCACGGTCTCCCGGACAAATAGGGACGGGGAAGCTCCATAAACAGGACGCAGACACTACAACTCTCAAAGGATTTGGTTTGTTTTCAAAGGGTTCTGTTCACATCTGAGCATGCTGTCGCCGATAACCAAACACCTGTCTCTGGAAAAACAACATGAGCTACGTTTGGGCTGTGAATGGACTCTCACTTATGAATGTAAGTAGACCCTGAGAAGTTTGCCCTGAGGCCCCATTCACACCAGATCTGTTGTGTTTTTCAACAGATGCAAATGTCAGGGCACTGAAAAATGAATGGGTGTGAATGGGGCCAGTTCACACTGCTGCGATCTGCTCTGTTGCAGTGGGAAAAAAAGTAGAGCGTGGCTTTCAGAGCAACGTCATGTCATGTAATGGAACAACAACGGATGTAACGGCTTTGCAACTTTTGGTAATGGACTCGGATCTCACCTTTCTTCCCCACATCCAATCACTATCCAATTCCTGCCGCCTTCACCTTCGTAACATCTCCAAAATACGCCCCTTCCTCACCAATGAAACCGCAAAATGACTCAACTATCTCTCGTCTTGACTACTGCAACTCCCTCCTCATTGGCCGACCTCCACACAGGCTATCCCCCCTTCAGTCTATCATGAATTCTGCTGCTAGACTCATCCACCTAACCAGCCGCTCAGTGTCTGCAACCCCCCTCTGCCAATCCCTGCACTGGCTTCCATCCCCCGCCCCTCTCTGTCAATCACTCCACTTGCTTCCACTCACCCAAAGGATCAAATTCAAAATATTAACAACCACTTACAAAGCCATCCACAACTCTGGCCCCGGCTATATCTCCAACCTTGTCTCAAAGTATCACTCTAACCATCCCCTCCGCTCTTCCAAAGACCTTCTGCTTTCCAGCTCCCTCGTCAACTCCTCTCATGCTCGCCTCCAGGACTTCACTAGAGCCTCTCACATCCTCTGGAACTCTTTACCCCAAACTGTCCGACTATATCCCTCTCTGACTGCCTTTAGGCGATCTCTTAAGACTCATCTCTTCAGGGAAGCCTATCCCACCTCAACCTAACCACTGTACTGTCACTTTCTCAAACAATTCATCCCCACACAGCTCCCTCCTCATGTATGACTTCCCCCTCCCTTTTAGATTGTAAGCCCTCAGGGGCAGGGCCCTCCTTACCATCTTGTCTTGAATTGTATTGTGATTGTAATGTCTTCCCTGATATCCTGAATAATAATAATAATGGAATACATAGTCTAATACAGAGATGTTTGTCCACTCAGAACGTGTTAATTAAAATAAAAATGGGCAAAAAAGAGAGAAAAATGGAATGGGAGTCAATGGAGGTTGAAGCTGCAACTCAACGGATCCCCTGATTTTGGTCTAATGTGGTGGGGGTGGTATTTTCTAGGACCTTTTATCTATATATATTCCATAATGGTTTATGCTCATCCAATTATGTCATCTTTGATTTGTATGCAGTGATCTGTGTTGCTCATGGTAACAGAATCATTTCTTTCAGCTGACTGTGTTGAACTTGGGGAATAACATCTTTGAACAAGTGCCGCCAGAGCTGAAGTATCTTCATTCCTTACAGACTCTGCATCTGTTTAGAAATAAGATCACCGGAATACCCCCTGATGTGTTTGGTAAGCGCATAATGATCGCTCGCTGGTAGCGATGTTATATATAAAATGTAACTCAATTAAGAACTCTGGGATTTTGGAAAGTTAACCCTTGCAGTGGGGCTACCACTGCACTGCAAGGGTTAATATGTGAGGGTTGGTGAAAGGAGCCACAACAGCGAGTGACAGACACATACTGTTCAAAACACCCCTAAGGGTGTCACAGTTTTTTTTAAACCTTTAGTGGAAGGCAGTCCACCGCTAGAAATGCTGTGAAATACAATATAGTGCAGGAATAGGAGCAACATATTATTTCCCCAAACATCCAAACAGCAATGGGCTCATCCCTAATTTTACAACAGTGTGTGTAGACCTGCAGATCACTACTTTATATCATTGTGGTCTAATGTGGATTCAGAGCCATTGGTTAGAAGCACAAATACAGCCTACATAGTATACCATAAAGCAGTGGTTCTCAACCTGTGTAACCTCAGGACCCACATTTGTCCTCGGTCATTCAGTCGTGACCCAAGTTGCGACGTACAGCATTGCAGTACTGTGCGTTTCGGTGCGGAGATTGAACTGGGGGCGGTAGGTGCTTTTGGGGTGCCATTCAAATGAAGGGCAACGCAATACACCACCCGCACCAGAATGCGCGGTAGGTGCGTTTGTGTGGTAAAGTGTGTAAATTGCACGGACTGTGTGATTAACGCACTGTACTAGTGTGAGCGGGCCCTCAAAAAAACTGACAGACACACACAACCACATACACAACCTCACAGACATTCTCACACACACATACACAGTCCAGAAGAATATGTTTTTTCTTCTTTTTAAGATCCACCCAGTCTCCCTACCGTACTAGAACTGGAGTGGATGCTCAGCCTAGGATCCAGTGTGGCCTGCTGTGCTGTGATGGAGCTCTATTCATATGTACATTGCTGGTACAGCTCCTTTTCCGGTCCTTTAGAGCAGTGTTCCCCAACCCCCGGTCCGCGGACCGGTACCGGTCAAATGGTACTGGGCCGCACAGTCTAAGTGTGGTCCGGTCATGCAATATATGGCAGTGCACGGTCCCGGGGGCGGCGCCTGTGTCTCACCTCCCCTCCTGGCCGCGTCTATAGTAACAGGCGGCGGGAGGGGAGGTGAGTCACAGGAGACGTGTGTGTGTGTCACGCGCCCCGCCCCGCCCCCTGCAGTGAGTGCACACATCGACACATTCTCACATTGACTCACCCCGACTTCAGCATCCACCTCCTGGCACTCAACCCTACCACCGGCTTCCCCCCGGACACCCTCCACCTGCCAGCATTAGCTGCTCGTCAGCGGGGTCACAGGCCCCGCCCCTCCCACACGTATTGTTCAGGCACACATTCACTGTCCTCTCCCAGTGGCCTGCAGCTCCCAGATAAGCAGCCTTACATTAACAATGACCCGGTCCACACCTCTCACAGATCGCTAAAACATCCACCAACCAGGTCCCCACCGTGCCTGCCACTCTCTGCATCACGCCCCGCCCCCCCTCTCCGATCCCTGCCACACTCAACATCTGATCCAGGCTCTCCTATAGAACCCCTCTCATCCCCAACCCTTCCACACCCCCATCTGCCCACACACTACTTTAAGTGCTGATCACCCTGAGCAACCATCCACATTTCGCCGTTGATAACGTGCCAGTACCTACTCCCTGGTAAGTCTGATACCCTCATTTGATTCTGCCAAGTCACTTTCTGGTAGTGGCGCTTCTGTACCTTTTTGTTTTTGTTTTTTCTTATTTCACACATCGACACATGGCTGCTGCTCCTGGAAGGGTGAGTCTGAGCTGGGGAAGGGGGGGGGGGTAATAGGTGAAGAATTCCAACGCTTTCATTTTTTGGTGTAACTGTATTTTATTTTGAAGGCATTTTTAAATACAATTAAATTAAAATTATTAAATCAAAACAATCTAAAATATAAACAATCAACGTCCCCCCCTCAGCGGGCCACGGTAAAATTATCAAACGTTGACCGGTCCGCGGCGATAAAAAGGTTGGGGAGCACTGCTTTAGAGGTGCCGGGAGCCAGAATGTGACATAACTCCGGTCCAGGCACCTCTACAGGGCATGCAAGAGAGCTGTAAGCAATCCACATATGGATGGAGCTCCCTCGTGGCCATACCCCAGCCCACCCCACCTCATGCTGACACTCAGCACTGGACAGTATATTTTGAATGGAGGATGGTATGAGAACTGACAGTGCTGTGCTAAGGGGTGACTGAGGAGCTTCTCAACTAGTGAAGTGGAAGGCATACAGCAACCCACTGGACATGGGGTTGTGATCCACTTTTGGGTTGCGACCCACCAGTTGAGAACCATGGCCTTAAAATATATAAAGTATGGTGCTTTTCCTAATTTACACAAGTAGTTTAGCGTGTTGTTTCCTTTTAACAAAAGATGCGGACAACACAGCTTCATTAACCACTTGAAGACCTGGTGTTTACACCCCTTTCCTGGCCAGGCCATTTTTCAGTATTCATCGTTGCGGTACTTTGACATTTATTCCGTCATGATTCTACATTCTTATATAGTAATTCATACATACCCATATTTTTAAAGAAAACATAGAGAATAATAACTTTTTCATTGTTTTCTCATTTGTTTTCTCGGCTCTCTATTACTTAATAAAGCAGCACAGAGGGCTCTTGTCTAGAACAATAGAGTACAGCTCGCTAACGTCATACTCTCTACAGTTATAAACACGGTTCTTTGTGATTGGTGGTGCATAACAGCTCACTGATTGTAAGCAAATATTGGCCGGGAATTTGGCTGGCTCATTGACACTATTCTAACCACAGACTGTAAATGACATGACAAATGAAAGCAGATCTAACAGGTCAAATGATGGTTTCCATAGGCAGAACTTTCATGTTTCCTTTCTCTTAATTTGTATATACCAGCGCATTACTGTGCGTGCATTTAAAGTGACATTAAACCCTCAGATTTTTTAACATAAACCAATACTGTAATGTGTGCCTTACTGTAATCCATGGTAGTTTCCCTTCTCTTTGTTGCTCTTCCTTTTAAATCCTCATATCTTCTCATGCTTGGGGAGAACTTCCCTTTGCAGCTGAGTGCCTCTTCCTGTAGTGCTGGCTCAGGTTGTGAACCTTCACACAGACACTATGCATCCATTTCAGAGACAAGGCAGTCTGCTGCAAAACAGAAGTTCTGCCAGCATGAGAACAGATACAGATTTAAAAGGAAGAGCAGCAAAGAGAAGGGAAACAACCATGGATTACAGTAAGGCACACATTACAGTATTGGTTTATGTTAAAAAGAGGGTTTAATGTCACTTTAAGGCCAAAAGATAATAAAATGATGACATGCATATGACCAGCTTTGAAAAAGTATCAATATGATTATAATGAGTCTTTTTTCCCCCCCAAGATGGGTTAGAAAATCTTCTCTTTGTTAATCTGAACAACAACCAGCTGGAGCACCTCCCTCCGGAAATTCACAAGTAAGTCCACAAATGTTTGTGAGCTATATTAATCGGACTTGGTCAATGCTTAAAGCAGGCCGTCGCTATCCGTAGAGCTGATTTATGAAATCATATTCTGCTAAATCTCATTCTTTAAGGTTGCAGCGACTTGAAAAACTCAGTATTAACCATAACCTTCTAAAAGATATTCCTAAAGAGTTGTGTGTCCTGCAAAACCTACAAGAACTGCACTTAGGAAACAACCAACTGGAGACATTGCCGGAGCAAATAGGTTATTTAACCAATCTGAAGGAGCTGCATGTCTATCGCAACAATCTGATTGGCCTGCCTGAGGTGGGTAAAGCTAAGCTTATACACAAATATCAATGGTAGTTCTAACATGTGATGAGCCAGCAATCCTCCTCTCAGAAAGGAAAAGGTGGGATACTATATTATATGTTGGACTAACAACCTTTTTAATTACATTAGGACAAACTGCAGTGTGCAATTCCCTTGCCTTGCAGTGCTGACACTTAGGTTCAGGTTCAATCAGAGACATTATCTGCATGGAGTTTGTAAGTTCTCACTGTGCTAATTTTCTCTCATTTCTCCAGTTTGCACCCACAATTCAAAAGCACCGAAGGGTTTGCCCAGGACTTTTAAATCGATAATACTGTGGGTGCTGCAGGATGTAGCCACTAGGAGATACTTGTTTTTTATACACCCAGCATTCACACACCCAAAACTGAAATGGTACTATTTGGGTTGAGTTTACCTTTAATTGTATTGTCAAATAAAATTGTGTATTATTCTTTTATATATTGGTTACATATCTTTCTTATTTCTAATAGGGTATTTGTAGGCTGAGAAAGCTAAGGATCCTGGATGTTGCAGCAAACCAGATTCAGTCATTTCCATCCCGTGTAAGTAAACTATTGTGGTTCATGTAAAGCCTGCAGCGTACACAACGGAGGCTGCCATTATGGTTGGTTGGACCAGTGTTCACTATATCCATGGCACATAGTACATGAAGTCCTGAAATTAAAATGTGGCATTTAGCCCCCTCTCCCCCCATTATTTGTCTAAACCACACCAAAATCCGGCCTTATTAGTATAGTGGCTTAGTGGCCAACACTGCGATCTTGTGGTGGTGGGGTCCTTGGTTCAGCTACCACCAAGGATTCTGTCTACATTAAAGTGACACTAAAATCAGGAGTTAAAACTTAAAAATGCCTTCAAATACCTTAACTATTAACAAACATGTATCTTATTTGTGTAACACTCGGCTGTAGCTCCTCAAATCATCTCTGAATTGGTGCTGACACTGTCCTTCCTTCTGGAGGGTGTCTACTTTTGTTCCCCATGGTCCCTGTGTGTGTTGTAAAGTAGCCACTGCTCCAAGCTCACTCCTGTGATGGACTACAATCTCAATACAAATTAGTAAACTAAACATAAGATTGTAGTCCATCAGAGGAGCGAGCTTGGAGGGGTGGCTACTTTACAACACACACAGGGACCATGGGGAACAAAAGTAGCCACCCTCCAGAAGGAAGGACAGTGTCAGCACCAATTCAGAGATGATTTGAGGATCTACAGCCAAGTGATACACTAATAAGATACATTTTTGTTAATAGCTAAGGTACACAAATGCATTTTTAAGGTTTAATTCCTGAGAACTCCTGAGGCAGGGCTGACATCAATCGTTGACACTGTATGAATATATTAACTCACACTTGTCTCCTGATACAGAAATTTGTCTTTTCCCACCTATATAAGTATAGTAGACAGTAAGATGATCATGACCTGTGTTCTGCCATAGTTGACCATGTAGGCTGGGCATGTGAAAGTGCATGTGTTTTTTTGGACTATAAGCAGCCTCAGTGGTATACAAAATTTAAAATGAACAAGGTCCAAGTTGTTCTCCAGTTGATAAAAACTGCACGTTTTTCATGTCATTTTGCAGCTTAATACGTTAGGTCATTTTCTGTTCCTTTTTCTAGCATAAATCTTGCAAGTTGTAATTGCTACTACAATATTTAGTACCAAGTTCTATATACGTTTGTTCTTGATTTAAGCAGATATGGCCTTCAATAGACATAGATACCTTGTAGTTTAAAGACTAAGTCCACCTTTTGCCAAAATTAAAGAAATGCATATTTAATAATAGAGGTGCACCGAAATGGACATTTTAAAACCGAAACAAATCTGAAATTAAAAAAATTTCAAGGCGGCAGAGCGGTGTGGGAGGAGACGCCGGCCACTCACAGCGCTCTCCATCGCAGCGCTCCGCTGGCTGTCACTTTCTCTTCTCCCCGCTGGGACACAGAGCAGCGCCCAGCGGGGAGGAAATAAATCGGGGATGCGCCGATGTATCAGCAGGAAAATGGCACTTTCGGCATTATGCCAAAAGTGCCATTTTCGGCCAATATGTTTCGGCGGCCGATATATCGGTGCAGCCCTATTTAATAATATAAGAAATATATGCATTTTTTTTCATTTTTGCATTCAAGCCTGGAAAGCATTGCAACAGTGATAGCTCGATCAGGGCTGCAGAGCTCAGGCTTCAGCACATTCTCATACAGGCAGAGCTCCGTACTGAGGTACGGTGTTTCAGTTAGGAGAGATGGGGAAGGACAGCTGGACAGGAATAAGGACAGCTCTACTGTATCTAACCAGAGAGAGGACGGATGGACCCTGTTTGAGGTGATTTAATGTAGTTTGAAGTCCAGCTGTCCTTCCCCATCTCTCTTAACTGAAACTCCGTACCTCAGTATAGAGCTCTGCCTGGGAGAGAATGTGCAGAAGCCTGAGCTCTGCAGCCCTGATTGAGTGAACACAGTTGCAATGCTTTCCAGGCTTGAATGCAAAAATTAAAGAAAAGCATATTTTTGTAATATTATTAAATATGCATTTAATTTGTGCAAATAGTGAACTTAGCCTTTAATTCCTCTCAGTTTGACCCAGTGCTCCATTGAAGGTTTACGTTCCGGGTATTAACTACATCAGAATTCTGTTTTGAGAAGTAGGGTGGCAAGCAGGCTAACCTTTTTGGCAACCTTTACTCAAACTGATTAATAAATATCTGTACGGTTTACACAGATGAATGAGTTTCCACTGCAAGAACTGTACTGTGAGGAGAACCCTCTGCTAAAGAGAGAGCCGGTGACTGCCATTCAAGATGAAGAAATTCTGTCCCTGAAGGTGAATATGAAATAAACACTAAACGTACACTGAATATTGCTGCCAACGCCATGGATCTCGACCAGCAAATGTCTTCCCCTGTGTCACAGTTGTACAATGTGTCAAGATAAATGTACAGTATGTGTGTTTCTAGTATATGGATGTTTGTACTTAGACCTTTTTTCTAATAACTTATTTTAATAAAACAGTTCTTTGCAGCAACCAATCAGATTTTTGCTTTAAAAAGAACTCCAGGCAATCGAAAAATTAACTCTTGCTCATTTTGGTCAAGGAGCTAAAATAAAGAAGATATACTCACCTCATCGTAGGTCACTCCTGATGACTCCTGATGAGTGCTCAACTTTCTCCCCCTCCAGTGGAAATTCCCTCGGTGTTCTCATGTCTAATGCAGCTGCCTTACATGTGATGAAGTCACGGGTCCTTAGACCATCGGAGCCTGGGGGAGAAGAGGCTGCGGTGACTGGTCTAGCAGCTAAGAGGGACCGAGAGTAAGGTGAGAATATCTCCTTTAACCCCCAGACCCAAACAAGCACTTAACCACTGCAAGGGTTAATTTTTTTGATTGCTTAGAATCATTCTTTCAGTCCCCTTTTTTCAGTATAGGAGAACTAAAGGGAGAACCTGAATGGCACACATAATGTACCCAGATCCATACTTTTTCAAACAGAGTTGTGTAGACTTCTTTTGTCATGCAATGCTCATAAAGAAGCACAATAGTTATTTTATTGCAGTCTGATTCAGAGAGGAAAGTTGGATAGTATGTACAGATGTACAGCTTAGTCTGTTTGAACAGTGGGGCTGATTTGTCACCTATGACAAAGTATATTGTCTGTCCCACGTTAGATCTGTGCATGGTTCATACAAGACCAGTCGCAAAGAATGAGAGCAGCGGTGGCCAGTTTTTCTTACAGGAAAATCCTGCACAGAGACAACATGTTGTACTGGATAACTCTACAGATCTTGAAGAAATACACAAAATCTATCAAGATTCAAGTATGAACACACAGGCCTCTTTTATGGGAACAACTATTGCTTATCCTGAAGTTCAGCTTACTTTCAGGTTGTCTTTATATTTAAAGTGATGTTAAACCGTCAGGGTTTTAAAACATTTTTTTATAAATGGGAGGCCCTCACCTCCACAAATCCTCCATTCTTTTTGTTTAAAAATGTTCAATTCCTCATTCTCTAGTGGGTCCCCCCATCGCTCTCCCTCCCGTTCCCTGCACGGGTGCCTCCATCAGCTAGCAGGCTGCTATGGATGCACCCGTGCGTGCTCGTTCCCGGCTGTGCCCGCAAGTAACTGTGTGTGCGTCTATGGACACACACAGCTTGCGGCCAGCCACGCCCCCTGCTCCCACAGTCATACTTTGACTGATGGCAGAAGGAGCCTATGATTCCTTTGCACTATGGCTCCTCTGTACTCAGTATCCTCCCCCGCAACCAGGAAGTTCGGGGATCTGAAAACAGCTTTGGGGACCGGCGGCGGTGACAGGTGTTCACACTCGGCATTTCTTACCCTAATGCAGGGAATGCATTACGTTAATAAAACGCCTAGCCTTTAATACTTTTAACCTCCTGCCGTCCGTCTGTTAAGAAAAAACGGACGGACGGCAGACTCGCATCAGCGGGTTGCCGTCTCCAGACGGCATTTATTTCCTGCTTGCGCGCGCACAGGCAGGAAAGACCCGCTAATTTTTACAGCTGTTAACGGCTGTTTCACATACAACTGATCAGCGGCTCTATAGCCGCCGAACGGTTGTATGGCGCGATTTAGTCGAAAACGGAAATTGCGCTACACATGTTACATATCGCCGCGAACGTCGGAGTGAGAGCAATCATTTTAGGGCCATCAATCACTGATAACACTAAACTGATGAGCGGTAAAAGCTTTTAAAGCGTCGCCTATGGCCAATTTTAGGTAATGTAGTTTTTTGAGGTTTCGCTCGCGTGCGCAATTTTAAGGCTTGACGTGTTTGGTGTCTTTTTACACGACCTGACCCCATCTTTTATATTTTACCAAAAAATTGGGTAATAATAAATGTTTTAGAATTTAATATAAGGAAAAAAGTTTTTTTTTTTAAATGTCTGTAAATTTTCCTTAATATAGTAAAAAATAAAACCCCCAGTGGTGATTAAATACCACCAAAATAAAGCTCTATGTGTCCCCAAAAAAGGGTATAAAATTAATTTCAGTACAGCGTTGCATGACGGAATAAATGTCAGTGAAAGTACCGCAGCGCTGAATACTGAAAAATGGCCTGGATGGGAAGGGGGTTTAACACCTTAGTCTTCAAGTGGTTAAACATGCATTTTATCCAATGAAGTGAACCTGACAGTTAGCTATCTGATTAATTCCTGAAAATACTTCTTGCAGTTTAAATTGCGTTGAACTTGCTTCTACTGTCATTCGTTCTTTTTTTTTTTTTTTTTTTTTACGTTTGGAACTTTTTTGCTTTGTCTCTTTCTT
>NW_017306311.1:1104898-1120973 GCF_000935625.1 Nanorana parkeri | reverse complement strand
GAACTTGTCTTTCTTTTCATTCGTTTTTTTTTTTTTTTTTTTTTTTTACGATTGGCACCTTTTTGACTTGCATCATTCGTTCTTTTAATGCTAGGAGGGGTTGTGAGTGGTTTGTGTTAACCCTATCTGTACTGTGCTGGCTCATTTCATTATACTTTGTAAAGCAGATTTGAACACTGCCTATCCTAACATAGGGTTAAAGGATTACATCCCTGGCTTCTGCATTGTGTGTTAATGAAAGAAACATACTCTACATATTCCTGCCCTTAGTCTTTCTATAAGGACAGGTGACTGTAAAGGTGCTCAGAAAAAAATAGAGGGATTTCCTCAAATTTGACTGCAAAAGTAGAAATAGATTTTAAGTCCAGGTGTACAGTCTGAAACTCCACAGGGATACAGGGATCAGTTTAATTGGAGGACTTCAGCACTGTTGTTATCCTAAGCACTTTGTAGGCCAGAACCGGTTAACTTGAGGTTAGTAAGTTATGAGTACTGAGGAACATTTATGTTTTTATTTTCTGCACAGGAAATGACAGCAAGATTCATTTTAAGTCATGTACAGGACAGAGACTCAATGATACGAGAGCAAATCCAGCATTATCCTGAAACAAAGAAAATACTTTCCAGCAGAAATATCTGTGACCTGTGTGGGAAGTGGTTTCTAGACATGTGGCTTGAATGTGTGAAGTTTGTGGGCATAAAAAAGGTGAGTACTATACAGGCCCTATTATAATGTATTCAAGCTATGTTAATGCTGGAGGGAATAAGCATGAAACAGTCCATTATAAATGTTATCAATACAAAACAGAAAACAGTAAGTCCCCCTGCACTCCCTGCAGCGTTCCCGGTCCAAGTAACAATCGTGGTGCTCACAGTATGTCAATGCAGTCAATGGAGGATAGAAATCACCAGCACTCAGCAAATGAAGTTCAAAAAATAATGCCCATTTATTTGGACCAAACGTCACACATATAGCATAATCCCAACATTTCGGGACCGCGCAGGGTCCCTTCATCAGGGCAGAGATGTGATATAGTACTTTTTTTTGTGGACATAAAAAAGGTACTATACAGGCCCTATTATAATGTATTCAAGTTATGTTACTACTGGAGGGAATCAGCATGAAACAGTCCATTATAAATGTTATCAACAAAAAACAGTCAACTTGTTTCAACTGATACCAGGTCAACTAGCTTCTGGGCAAAATATTAGTCTCCTGGGGGGCAGAGACTAATGTGAATGGTTCTTTGTATTCTCCAAAGCACTATATAAACACAGTGGATTCAATTTAAACTGTTCACTATAAAAAGGCTATTTGTGAATATTAAAGGAGAACTATGGGGTCAGGGCTTTTCCCCATAGTTCTCCTTAGGGTAACGGGAGGACACAAACTAGCGTCCTCCCGTTACCCTAGGGTCAGTATAGCGAGCTACAGCTCGCGGTATACTGAGACGCCGCAGCCGGAGCGGATCACGACAATTATATCTGGATCCGTCCAGCTGCGTGAGTGACAGCTGGCTCTGCCTATCTAGAGGCAGAGCCAGGTGTACCCGCCCCCTCCCCCGTCCGTTCCGCCAGTCAGCGCCTGTACCAGCCCCTCCCCCTGTCACGGCAGAGAGCCGTGACAGGATCGAGAGGTGAGCGAACCCGGTATGTGTTCGCTCACCTCCCGATCTACTGAGCCGACCTGTGACAGTCTCATTGTCACAGGTCGGCTAGAACTATGAGGTGGGTGAAAAGCTCTCACCTCATAGTTCTGCTTTAATGCACTTTTATTTCTCAAACATGAACTTTCATGTCTTATTTTGTTGTGACAGAAAATGAAAACCTCAAGCAATATA
Source organism: Nanorana parkeri (assembly GCF_000935625.1). Taxonomy (NCBI): domain Eukaryota; kingdom Metazoa; phylum Chordata; class Amphibia; order Anura; family Dicroglossidae; genus Nanorana; species Nanorana parkeri. The sequence continues at coordinate 1,119,132 of NW_017306311.1, read as the reverse complement.
CAGCTCCTGCCAGTGAAGATTTTGATATGTTCATACAGATGCTTCAATCAAAGACAAAGTGATATGTATGGAGTAGCAGTCCAGTAACACAATGCTGTTTTGGGGGATTTGTCTGTGGGGTCATTTTATGGACCAATAAAAAGAATAGCAGCAATAGTATGCATACAGGAAGACAGTCACTGTTTTGCTTTAAACATCATTATTTGTTGTTAATATGTAAAAATAAACATTTTTTAAAATTTTGTTTGTTTTTATGCATGTTTGGGATCGGCCACATTGATTGATTTAGAGACAGAAAGTATTTCCTGTAGAAAGGTCTCACTCTCTGATATTTTCTATTCATAGAACACAATCAACTTCTGCAAGTTCTCTTTATATATCTGAATAGCAACTTAAATATAATCCAAATAATTCTTCAAGTTCCAGATTATGTTCCAGGAGAAGCAAAAGAGTGAAGCTAAAGGTCTCCATAGACATGGGACCAGACTGCTCTCCACTACCTGTGAGGGCAGAGCATTCCATAAACAGGAACCTTCAGCTCCACCAACGGTTCCTGTTTATGTCTATGGAGAGGGGATATAAGAGAGAAGAAGTGCAGGGCAGAATGACAATGCAGGCAGTACTTATATGTGGGGGTAAAGGAGACAATAGGGATCAAGATATGTCTTCTAACTCTTCCTATTCATTTTCTTCCTGAGAGTGGTAATCCAGTTGGCTTCTGCATGACCACACTCACACAAGGCCTTTGCCTTTAGTCCCCAACACACCTTGGTGTTGCAGGAACGTGCGTTGTGGTGTTTGCTTTCCACGTTTGGAGCACTAACGCCTATTGGGTCCCTGGATATGCGCCAAATGCAGGAAAATGGAACATGTCACAAATTTTGAGACATGCGTTCCATGTTTTCTCCCATGTTGGCAAACGTGCAGGAAAACACTGCATTTGCTTAGCCGCTTTTGGTGTGCCATTAATTAGTAATGACACTGCAAGCGCATTCCGCGCATTTCCATAAGTGCTGTTGTTTGCACGCATTGACGGAACATGATGGTGTGAACGGGGCCTAAGGGTGGAAGCTAAGGCGCTTTTTTTAAACATTAAAAAATAAAGTAAGGTGATACATAACACACACTTGCACTCTTTCTCTGCTTCCCTGCTGTTAGCTTTGCACATGTTCTGAGCCCCGCAATAGGAATTCATAGGGCACAAGTCCTAAATATGCCTATTACTTTCTAAGGTAGTGTCCAATGTGCGTGCTAAGTGAGGAAAATAGGCACCAGAGTATGCGTTGGAGAGAAAACAGGGGCTGGTATGCACTTCACAGACTAGCCAATGTGTATAAGCAGGAGGAAAGACTTTTAGTGCAAGCAGTGGTCAGTGGGGTCTGAGGATTTGGTGCCCGCATGTACTGCATGTACTCATTAATTCTATTGAATCAGTGTTACAGAATTTTTAAGGCTGTATCATGTATTATACTGTTACATGTAAAAAGTGATTGGCACTTCTGCCTTGCAATACCTGAGTCCTTACTTTCCATCTTGGTCAGAACACTATCTGCATAGAGCTTGCATGTTCTCCCTGTGTTTGTGTGGGTTTCCTCTGGGTAATTTGGTTTCCTCCTGCCTTCCAAAGACCTGCTAGTAGGCTAATAGGCTCCTGTGTAAATTGGCCTTATTATGTTTGTGTATGTATCCATTAGCTGCTGAAACGCACTGCATAGCATATCAAACTCCCCCTGCCTTCTGGTGCGGGAGTGGGCGTGGCGGTGCATTGAAGTCAATGGCACCGCAGCTACGCCCCTCGCCCGCAGTGCGATCATCCACACCAGAACGCGTGGCACATCAATGCCTGCGTTTCGATCCAGTACGATCTGAAAAAAAAGTGCATACAACATTATTTACGATCGCACTGCACCGGAATAGAGGGCATCCTTTACCTTGCGTTCCAGTGCGGATAGGGGGCGTGCCTCTGGTACCAAAGACATGAATGGCACCGCCACGCCGCCTCCTGCCCCAGAATGCGGCCCGGCTGGATCTATACAATCCAGTGCATTCCAGGCTCAGACCACGCCAGAACGCACTGGATATGGTGTGACTGGGCCCTTAGCGTAGTGACTTATGTGAAAAAGCTCTAATAAGTGTGAGTTAAAATGCCAGAATTCTAATATAATATCTCAGTATTTTTATAATATTTCATAGCTCTCTGACAAAATGTCCGGTCTGAGATATTGTGTAAAATCAAGAGATAATATGTCATATAGAGGTAATATCTGGGAGCTCTCTGACATAATATTTTCGAATTTGGAGAAATGTTGTCAGAATTCTGATATAAATATCCTAGAATTCTGAGATATCTTAGAGCACTTCTGACATATTATCTCAGAGAGCTCTTATCACATAGAGCTGATAAAGTGCCTTTGAGAACCTAAGAGCAATAACCTTAAACATATTCTGCCATGCTTACTGCACTTCACGCACTGCTTCTACCTGCGCTCCTCTGCAGACATCGGTTCATCTCTAGGATAAGTGGATGTTCCTTCAGGTCAATGTGCATGACAAATTTAAGACTGAAATCTTTAAATTCCTTACCAAAAATAGTATACAATTCCAAATGAAGCAATTCTCATCATTTATACAACTTTTGTCACCTGTAACTAATTACTTGGAAAGAGCATGTTTCCAAATATCTGTGTGGAGGCAAAGTCAGACTCCCTACACCCTATTGTGACAGCGGTTACAGATATTCCTAATAAACACAATGTGGAAAGTTAAAAGGACAGCATGCCAGGATACAGCGCTACACTTGAGGGGTTAAATTGTATAAACACAATGCAGATTCCTAAGCTGGTGCCACACAGATTTTGTTTTAGGCCTGGTTCACACCTGTGCGTTTTACAGCACTGATCGAGGCACTGTAAAACGCCCAGCAAGTGAAATCCCATTATTTCCTATGGGCATGGTTCCCATCTGGGCGTATGCGCCCAAAGAAGAACAGGAGCTTCTTTGGGGCGTATTTCCACGCGTATCCATTAGGATACAGACGGATAGCCTTCGTAAACGCGTGGCGCGTCAATGCTCGCATATTACGAACGCCCAAGTGTGAATCCAGCCCCAACCTGGCCACACTAATTAGACTGTAAAATCTCCGTTTGATTTATTAACAACTGTGTAGAGCAACCATTCTTAGCCAGGGTTCTGTAGAGCAATAGGGTTCTTCCAGAGGTTGCCAGAGGTCCCTCAAACTGTGGCTGGCTGACCTTTCATCTGATGGTTCCTGCATGGTTCCAGGGCCAACGCCACTTAGCAAAGCCTGTAGCATTAAATCGATTATCTTTTGAGCTCTCTGTAAGGGCCTATTCACACCGCATCCATATTACCTCCAGACCAGACCGGACTGTTTCCGGACTCAAAATGCATCCCAATGTATCCCTATGGTATTTCTGGCCTCTGTTCCCACCACCGCAGTCTGTTCCAGACCAGACCAGAAAAATACTGCTTGTCCTATTTTGTCCGGTCTGGAATGCACTGGAACGCATCAAAACGCATCAAAAATGCATGGAGCGCACCTGTAAGACTATTTTTTTTTTTCAAATTCTTTATTTATAAAGGCAAGCAAGGCACACACCACAGATACAGCCAAGTACAGGATAGGCGGAGTCCTCCGCAGTTACATTCACAGAAAGTACACACCATTGGCAATCAAGTAGATATAGTGCAACAATAATCTCAAACATATATTGTGGGGCCCCAGCAATACCTTGTGAGTTTTTCATATTTTTAACAGACACAACCGTGTAGTAGCCGGTGAGAACATCCATTCACCGACCACTCAACGAACAGAGAACATGCAGCAGTACTGCTGCAAAGAGTAGACTAAAACGAAAACATTAGCCAAAGGAAAGGACAGAAGAAAAAAATACTGAGATAGACTAGAGAGAGAGAGCAGCACACTTCATCTCCCCCAACCCCGCACACCCTCAGCCTGGAGCTGATGAGTAGCGATTCTCTCCCGTCAGGCGGGCCGCGCTTGTAAGACTATTTTAAGCAAAACATCGCTGTAAAAATGCGGCAAAAATGCAATGGTCCACATCTGGCCTGGAAAATAGTGTGAACTCAGCCTAAGGGAGGCTTTCTGACCACCACTGTAAGGGGACATTCTTTCCACTGCCACCAATATAGGGAGCGTTTTCCCACTGTATAGTTTCTAGCAGGTGGTCTCTGAGACCTAAAACTATTTCAAGGGTTCCTCAGGGGTAGAAAGGTTGAGAAAGGGTGATGTACAGTAAGTGCATACCCTAACAATATATACATTTTATTAAATCGGGTACATATTAGGGATATTGCAAGCGGTGGGTAAATTTTGTTGATCTGGCAGGTCAAATCTGAAACTTTATGTGGTGAGCACCAGCCAGAGATAGAAGCAGTGAAAAGGACCAGAGATCAGCCATGAAGGGGGTGATGTTGGGTTTTCCTGCAGGTCTAACAATGTATCACCCTGATAATGGTAAGGTCATTTTTTTTACAAAGGGTCTTGTGATTTAATGCCTGCCACCTTTCTTGTTTTTCTGGGCTTGAATCCTTTAGCTGCTTTCAAAGTACGCATAAACAGTGTTAACACAGTTGCAGCTCCAGGCATAGAGAAACTCTACGATCCCTGTGCTCTGTTATAGTGTATTCCACACCATGCTCCTCCTTTTTTGGACTGATTCTTTAAGTAGGAAGGAAGCCGATCCAAGGGCACTCGAGTGTGGTCACATTAGACTGCAGTGATCCATGTTCTCAGGTACTCAAATTCTGAAGCAGATTTACAGTGTAATGTGAAACTAAACTTCTCACATATTTCTTTCTGAAAAGTTTGTAGTGAGAAAAAATAATGCCAGAGTCGTGCAGGAAAAGGTATTTTACTAAGCGTTTGGAACAAATATCCAGCATAGGCTGCTCACAGATGAAAGCATGGTGTCTCAGAAGAATACCTATTTTGGAGTGGGCTCCCAAGTACAACCTGCGACAAAACCTGATTCCTGACTGTATCTCCGGAACGATGCTGACAGTTCACCAGGTGGCACACGGTACTGTGACTATCCAGCTTTATTTTCTATTAGTGATATTGAACATCTGCTGTCCACACAGCTGGCCTAACCTTTTATACTGCACCATAGCTGTGCTTTCTAATATGGCATGATAAGCAGCAGGAAATGACTAGCAGTGCATAACTTTGCCTTCGAGGAAGATTTCGACGATAAGCACGCTCTGGTTTTTACCAGTACAGTTGTTTTCATTTTTTAACTATTTGTCTTTGATCTCTGATACATTCCCTACATATGGCTGTAAAAAGTTTCATTTTGAGTCAGGTGTTTTGAATGAACCTTTTCCTTTTTAAAGTATGCAAAGTATTGCAGATAAACATTTTATATTTTCACATTACGCTGGTGGAGCTTAAAGTTTAGTTTTCCTGTCAGCCCTTAGCAGCTTTGCTAAAAGATGTTTGTTGTTTACAGAGTTCAGTAGCTCAAGCCTAAATTTACACATGAAAGTTAATGAGTCAGAAAAGTGACCCTCTCCACCCTCCTTCTTAGTAGCTACTTCTAAATATCTAAAATTAGGTAACTCCTGCTGTGCTTTTGCTTCAGAAAATCTATAGTGCTCTGGGTATCCTTGGTCACAGCTGTTACTTGTATTAAATGTTTATTTGTAAAGCAGAAATGTTATAGAAAAAGGAAAATACATTAAAAAACATCAGTTTAAAAGCAAATAAAAACATAAAATAAAATTGACTCCGAATCATTATAATTTACCGTCAGCTGTTACTGAACATGCGTTTCTTTGACAGTTACTAAGGCACTGTAGTGTATGATGTCAGTTGATAGATTTCTGAATAGGGATATTTCTGCAAATAACCAGAATCTTATAATACAGGGATTATGCGTATGATAAAAATATTTTTACTAATTAATATTTTACTTTTTGATGTATTTACTACATTAATACATTAAATGAAATCCTTTGCTGTCTACCGCATTTATAAAATGCTGGGCAGTTAAAAAAATTAAAAGTATTTATAAAAAAAAAGAAAAATCTCATTTGAAGTTGACTTATTTACCAAGAGATACAAGTAGAAAGTTTGCATCTTTTAAAGAAGACAGAGCCAGAATTTTATTTTAGCACTAGTTAGGATACTATGAGACTAAGGGGTCTATTCACAAAGCTGCCGAAGGATCTGGCCGTAGCTTCGGCCGATCCTTCGGCTAGCTTCGGCCCCATGACCCCTTCGGTTCAGTAGAACCGAAGGGGTGCTGTACGGGCTATTCACAATAGCCCGTACAGCTACCGATCATGGCCGAGCCGAATGCATATGCATCGGCTCGACTGAGCTGTGCTGAAAGTCGAAGCTGGCCGAGCGGCCTGCTTCTGACAGCTGGGCGGAGCCAGCCGTGATCTTACGGCTGGCTCCGGCCACTTTCAGAGAGATCAGCGTCCCTGGTTACCTGCTAACCAGGGACACTGATCTCCAAACAGCAAACTTTCCCTGGCGCCCGGGGAGTCTCCTGCTCCCGGCCGCCAAGGAGAGAAACAGTGCTGTGCCTTTTTTTCTTTATTCTGACACGCGATGTCAGAATAGAAAAAAAAAAAGAATTTTCCCATTGAAAAGCAATTGGACATTATTATTGGCTATTTCAATTTGCAATAGCCAATAATAATGTCCAATTGCTTTTCAATGGGAAAATTCTTTTTTTTTTCTATTCTGACATCGCGTGTCAGAATAAAGAAAAAAAGGCACAGCACTGTTTCTCTCCTTGGCGGCCGGGAGCGTGAGGCTCCCAGAGCGCCCGGGATAGTTTTTTTTCCTTTTTTTTTTTTTACAGCAGCAGAGCCGCCGGACAATAGGAAACTATTGGGCGGAGCTAGCTGTCACTGCTAGCTCCGCACAATCGTTTTCTATTTACTTTTTTTATTTGCTACCTGTGTCTCTGCTAGGTAGATTGAACCCTCTATTGGTCCTGGTGACCGTTTTCATTAAGTCAGAAAGTAGCGGGCAGTTCAAACGTTCATGGCTATCACCAGAACAAGAGCTGAGGCTAAAGCTGGCCATACACTGCTCGAAATTCAAGCTGTAGGTGACCCTGTTGAGACCACTCTGTGCTGCAAAAGTTGATTTTGCAATTGCCTACGGGCATGGGCCTGGTGTATGGTAAGCTTTCATCTTCCAAAGGGGACACCCATTTTATTGATTATTAAGAGGGGAAATACTTGCTTTAGGAGTATTTTCTTTTACTTTGTGCTGAGTCTCCATGGCACAACGGTACACAGACAGCAAAAAATGTAAAGTGACGGGTTGTAACCGTTCCCTGCCCTAACCAAAGAAATATAGATTTTTAATACATACACGTTAATAATGATCTCTTTAGATTGTCAAATTGAGACTGCATTTTTTTTCAATCAGATGAATATAATACATTGAAACACACATTTTGACACACTTACTAATCTTTGTTTTGGCATCATAGGTTTGGCATTTGCTGTGATGTCATCGGTTCACCCAATGTTTGGATTATACGGGTCTGTATTCCCGCCATTGATCTATGCCATATTTGGTATGGGCAGACATGTTTCCACAGGTGAGACCTCAAAGTTACAAATGCAGAATGTGCCCAGGAATATGAATGAACAGGGATGCCCATTCCTTCACTGCTAGAGATTCTAAGCTGTCCAACAGAAACAAGATTAAATGGGAGGTTTGAGGAGAAGTCTATCACCTACCTGATGGGGAGACTGACCGTGTGAGGAGGCTTCCCTTGCAGCTGGCGGACAGCGAGTGGCACGGGTGCCAGTGGTGTTGAAACCGTGCAAGCAGAAGGTTGCTTCTGTGGCTGAGCTGGGGTAATCCGGAAATCAGGGTCAAAACAAGCCGAGGTCAAACCAGGAGAGCTTAGATGGTACAGAGGGATCAGGCAGAGACAAGTCCAGTAATCAGTCCAAGGTCAGTGGCAGGCGAGCAAGAGTAGTCGAGGCAAGGTATCGGATCAAAAATCCAGGAGACAGGCAGTTCACAGGGACAGGTAATCACAGGATACTGAAGCACGGAGAGGGGCTGAAGACAATCCAGCAATCCTTGGATGTAGAGGCCGGGTTTAAATAGGGAAGTGGAACGATTAAGCGTGTCACCTATGGGAGGTCCGCATTATGCACATCACTTCCGGGCGCCATTTGGCGCATTTTCCTATGGAAAGTCCACGTCATGCGCATGCGTGTAAGAGTTCTCCGAACGGGACTTGGCACATGCGCCGGAGGGGAATGTTGTTGACAAAGTCCCTTTATAGAATGTGTTTATTCAGTAGGTTAGGTTAGTGCAAGCAACCTATAGCCAGGGCTGTAGTTACTATAATTTCACCAAAAACCCACTGCCTAGAGCATTTTTCTTCAAAGGATCTTCATATTATCCTTGTTCTTTAAATGTCTTGTTTGATATTTAACAATGTAATGTTTTTAGAATGCTCAGTTTGTTAATTTCCCACCTCTCCCACATAGATTGGGGTTAAATATTTTAGGCAGCATTGCTTCACAAGCAGGCAGTTTTGACTGAGGCCCTTTTGGGCTGAAAAACATATGCAACCCTTTTTTTATGTGTTTCTGCCAAGTTTCTGTAAAGGTTTTTTAGAGGACTGGTGCACGTAACAGCATTGGGATTCATTGGAGACAGTACCGTCCGTGTACCACGGGGAGCCTAATGTTGGCCTTTATATGAGGTTTGCAACGGCTAGGTTTTTACCTACCATTACATATTTACTCCCCTTTACATGCAGAATAAACTCTCTAGTAAAAGACACAGTGGCAGTGACAATCTTTTTGTTCCAATTATTTCTTGTGTTAAGCACATACAGTTTTTAGAATGTATTATATAGCAATATAACTCATTGGTCTGGCTATGCTCAAGTGATTAGAACAGAGTGTTCTTCAGCCCTGTGTATGTTCTTACATATATATTGAGTTTCAGCAGAAGTACACTACAAAGTTGCGCCAAGCTAAGTTCTTCCTTTCTGTTTCAGGTACTTTTGCTATCACATCCCTGATCTCTGCTTCAGCGGTTGAGAGACTTGTTCTTTCGAACAATGGCACTGCCACTAATGGCTCATTGGGAGATGTGGCTATGTCTGATTTTGAAATGCAAAGAATAGGAGTTGCGGCAGCTGTGACCTTTCTAGGTGGAGTCATACAAGTGAGTGTCTGTATGCTGTGTGGGGTTATCATCCATAAATACAGTTATTTATTTCCTACAAAATGTGATTACGCAGGATGGGGAAACAGTATAAGTCAAGTCTTGCACATTGCCCAGATTTGCACCATAGACTAACCAGAAGGGTGGACTGGAATTCTTATATGTTTGAGAATCTTTTGCTGCATAGCTGACCTCCTAAAAATGCTGGTTGAATGGCTGTCTGGCATTACTGACCTAGGACAAGCACGCAGATCAGGAAGGTGAAAGTGAAAGCAAAACTCCTGATCAGCTTACTTTTTTCACATCAGTAATTCAGAAATTACGGAAGCCATGGGATCAGCATACGTTTTGGCAGGAGTTGGGCTTCAAGCAATTTGTGTTTGAGAATTGTAAGTTTTTAGGAGAACATTTACAAAAGATAAAATAATAGAGTTAAAATATATTATCCATCTTAGTGAATTGAGCCTAGTGGGGTATTTGGATGATTGGCTTCAGTCACTGTTCAGGCAAGATTTTTCAGACTGGCTCCTTTGACAAAGGTTAGTTGAAATAAACAGATGGATCCAACAAGGCCACACATTGCATCTGCACTGTGAGCAGTCTGCTAAGGGCAGATTTTAGCACATTTTCAATCTTCCTTGGACAGCATCTGACATTCCCTTATTGAAAAGATTGCTGGGACATTTTCTTTGACCATTTCTGTGACCGAACTCTTTTATGCATCTTTGTGATTAGAGGTCAATAAATGAAAAAATTATTTATTTGTACACTGATCAATCATAACATTATGACCACTGACAAGTGAAGTGAGGCGGAGGCAGTGTGATGCTTTGAGAAACGTTCAGCTGGGAAACCTTGTGTCCTGCCATTCACGTACCACCTACCTAAACATTGTTGCTGCCCAAGTGCACCCCATCATGAATACGGTATTCCATGATGGCAAACAGAAACCGGGAGGGAGAAGCGCTGCAAACCAAGTGGGAGAGCAGGGCGATATTTATGGGAAGTGAGGGCTGGGAAAATAAGGGCAAGTTGTGATTCCCGACCTTCAGTGGTGGATCCAATTTCTCCAGAATGACCCAGAAAACATAAATGTGTGATATGGAGATGAGTAAAATTGTGTGAAAAATAACTCAAAACAAATGTAGTAACTTACTCTTAGGTAAGGAATGTTGCGATATCATCGGCGAGGAGTGGAGGTGGGTGGTTTCGGTGTTCCAAATGATCTTTACTGTGGCCCATTGTTTGGTGGGATGTCTGTCGTCTGTGGTCCTGTTGATTGGAGATAGCGAGGAGGCCGAGGCGGTGGCGGTGTGTTCTTTACTTGCCTTGCGTTGTTTGGTGGGATGTCTGTCGTCTGTTGTCCTGTTGATTGAAGATGACGAGGAAGCCGAGGCGGTGGCGGTGTATTCTTCTTTACTTGCTTTGCGTTGTTTGGTGGGATGTCTGTCGTCCTGTTGATTGAAGATAGCGAGGAAGCCGAGGTGGTGGTGGTGTGTTCTTTACTTGCCTTGTGTTGTTTGGTGGGATGTCTGTTGTCTATTGTCCTGTTGATTGATGATGACGAGGAATCCGAGGCGGTGGCGGTGTGTTCTTGTACTTGCCTTGCGTTGTTTGGTGGGATGTCGGTCGTCTGTTGTCCTGTTGATTGAAGATAGCGAGGAAGCCGAGGTGGTGGGGGTGTGTTCTTTACTTGCCTTGTGTTGTTTGGTGGGATGTCTGTCGTCTGTTGTCCTGTTGATTGAAGATAGCGAGGAAGCCGAGGCGGTGTGTTCTTCTTTAATTGCCTGTTGTACTGTTGATCGAGGGTGACGAGGAGGTGGAGGCGGTGTATTCTTCACTTGCTGGTCAAAGAGGGGGGGTAAGTTGGCGGTTATGTCCTAGGGGGATAAGTCCGATGGTCTTCCCTGGTGGTGTCACACTGTGACCAGGAGATTGCCGACAGGGGGAGGGGCGGGCTGTGGCGTTAATGGGGCAGACGGTCTCTGCGATATGGTGGATGTCAGTGATGTCACACCGTGTTTGTGAAAGAGGTGGGGGACGGAGATAGCAGACCTAGTGGTGTGCGGCGTAGGGGGCCGGTGGTGTCACATATGTGTGTGTGACGGCGGAGAAAGGGACACGGGCGGCTCGTAAATCCGCGATGCTGCGGGAGTGATCCAGGTGTCTGACGGTGGTGGCAGGCTGAAGTGGGACACTCGATTCTAGGTGCTGGCGGAACTCCCGGGCACGGGTCAGGTGGGAGCTGTATAAGTATCGATCGAGAGCTTTCTTTTGGAGTATTTTTCTTTACTATATAATTTAAAAAGTACCATAAATGTAAAAAAAAAAAAAAAATCTCGTAAATCCGCGATGCTGCGGCAGTGATCAAGGTGTCTGGCGGTGGTGGCAGGCTGAAGTGGGGCACTCGATTCTAGGTGCTGGCGGAACTCCCGGGCACGGGTCAGGTGGGAGCTGTATAAGTATCGATCGAGGCGGAGGAGGGGGAGGGAGAGAGGGACACAAGAGGCTGTAATAACGCGGTGCTGCGGTCGTGATCCAGGTGCCTAGTAGTTGTTGCAGGCTGGCGGAACACACGGGCATAAGTCGGGTGGAGGCTGGGTGTGTCACAAACGAGGCTACGCGTTTCGAAGTAAATCACTTCTTTTTCAAGCCAGGGTGGGGAAAGAAATGGCGGGCCAAACTTTTTAAAGGACGAACACCAATGGGCGTGAATCCACGCGGAGAAAACAGCCTATGGGGAGGCGGGGGGCGGGTATATAGGCGGACCCACAGCCCTGGTGTGTGCACTGGAGGTAAACATGAAGTGCTTGGTTAAATAGACGTGGATCAGATTCTTCAAATGAAAGAAAGCAATTTTTTGGGGTGTACAGTTACTAGAATAAAGAGATATTTTTCAAATGACTGTGTTAATTTCTAATTCTTCGTTAAGACCATAAGGGGATAAAGTGTTCAATTTATAAATCCAGTAAGTCTCCTGTCTGCAGAGTTGGTGGAATCTTTCAGGTGGGGATAAGTGATTGGGGATCTGCTCAATGATAAAAACCTGAAGTTTTGTAATGTTTTTATTGTGTTTGAGGAGGAAGTGTCTCGGGACACTGTGATCAGTATCACCCTTCTCGATAAACCTTCTATGTTCACCTATGCGTTTACGGAGTGGTCGTATCGTGCGTCCTATGTATAGGAGGTTACAGGGGCATCTAAGGCCATATACCACGTGATCGTGCCCACATGTAATGAATTGGTGTATGGGGTAAGTGTTGCCCGTACTATCCTTGAAACTTGATGGCAGTGGCCTCTTTCAGCAGGACAATGCACCATGCCACACTGCAAAAATGGTTCAGGAACGGTTTGAGGAACACAATGGCGAGTTTGAGGTGTTGACTTGGCCTCCAAATTCTCCAGATCTCAATCCAATCAGGCATCTGTGGGATGTGCTGGAAAAACAATTCCGATCCAAGGAGGCCTCACCTTGCAACTTACAGGACTTAAGGGATCTGCTACTGACGGCTTGGTGGCAGATACCAGAGCATCCCTTCAGGGGTATAGTGGCGTTCATGTCTCAATGGATCAGGGCTGTTTTGGCCGAAAAAGGGGAACCTAGTCAATATTAGGTGGGTGGTCATAATGTTATGGCTGATCAGTGTATATATATATATATATATACATGCTGTATGTCTGTTTTGTGATGGCAATAATGACACGTGAACAGCTCCTGTTCTTAGGCAGCTTTGTATTACACAGTTTCTGTTATGATAACCTTGGATTATGTCTGTGCTCATTGCTAAGGAGCATTTCTATATGACAAAGATCATTAGTACCGGTCATTGAACCACAACACATAGTGGAAAAGTTTGTTGTTCAGAATCTAGAAGCAGCTGAAACTATTCAAGCAAATGGAAACCAACCAGATAATTTAAAATATCTTCTGTCTGCACATTTGTTTAAAGGGAGGTTATACACTGAGTGGCCAAATTATTATGGCCACCTGACATTTGTAGGCAAATTAGCTATAATTTTGCGCTGAAGTTGCTAGAGGGCCAGGCCATTATAAATAGGGAAGCAGGTTGTTTACCACGACAGTAGAAGTGATTTGTTTTCTGAAGATATGGGTAAACAACACGATTTAACAGCCTTTGAATGTGGGATGATTGTTGGCGCTCGGAGCCATGGAGCGAGTATCAGCAAAACAGCAGAATTCATTAAATGTTCAAGAGCAGCTGTTGTTAAAGTGTTTAAGGACTGGACTGTCAGCTGAAAATCTGGGTCTGAGCGTGCGAATTTTGGCCGTCAGCGACTAGTCAATGTTAGGGCAGAATGGAGAGTGGCAAGACTGGTACAAGACAACAGAAGGGCAACAGTGCATCAAATTACTGCAGATCTTAATCAGTGATCCTCTCATATGATCTCTGAACGCACTGTTCGCCGTATACTGAATTGTATGGGATATGGAAGCCGATGGCCTGTTGGAACACCTTTGTTGTCAGCAGTTAACAAGATAAAACGTCCCCAATTCGCAGTTGAGGATTGGACAGCTGAGCATTGGAAAAAAGTAATGTGGTCCGATGAATCTCGTTTCCAGTTGAATCATGCAGATGGCAGAGTGAGAATTTGGCGGCAACAGCATGAAAGCATGCACCCCACATGCATGAGTACAACCCTTCAAGCTGGTGGGGGCAGTGTTATGGTTTGGGGCATGTTTTCCTTGCATGATTTGGGCCCTTTAATTCGTGTGGAACAACGCCTGAATAGCACAACATACCAAAGTATCGTTGCTGATCAAGTTCATCCTATCATGTTGATGGCATATCCCAATGGAGATGGCTTCTTCCAACAAGACAATGCGCCATGCCACGGTGCTCGTATTGTGCAGGAGTGGTTTCAAGAACATGAGGGAGACTTTACCTTGCTTAGGTGGCCCCCACAATCACCAGATCTCAATCCAATTGAGCATTTGTGGGACGAAGTTGAAAGAGCCATCAGGCAGCTGGTTCCACAACCATCAAATCTCACAGAACTGGACAGT